>NW_006408652.1:1893436-1895325 GCF_000296735.1 Chrysochloris asiatica | reverse complement strand
TTCAATCAGATACATAGAATTCGATATTTTCCAAAATGTTTCCAGGTCTACATTATTCATAATTAATTTGTTGTTAAATGCCATTGCGTTTGTGCCCACTGATAGCAACCCTGTATAAGGTTTTCATGGAGCAACTGGTGGGTTTGAACTGCCAACCTTGTGGTTAGCAATTCAGTGCTTATCCTATAGTACCACACCATGACTCCAATAATTAGTGTAGTGAATCTAGTTTAGAAATTAAAATATCTAAGACCCCAAGATTTTTCCTCCTGATCATTTAGTCACAAAAGCAACTCGTGCCATAGACAATAAGAAACATTGATTTAATTTGTTGACCAAACTATGGTGGTTTCCTAAAATAAACTACATTAAGTGTGAAAGAGGAATGCTAATGACAAATCTCAACTGATTCACAAATGAATGGCTCTATAAGATTTCCAAGTCAATAATGTTTATCAAAGCTGCCTGCCACATCTTTTTTTGGAATATTTATGAGATTCTAATTAATACATATTAGTTAATTCATGTCTGCTTCTGTAAAACAATAAAATGACATGCCAGCCTCCCATCATAAAAGCAAGAGTAGGGTCTATTTTAATTTTTTTTTTTGTAAATCTGATGTTTAATTTTGAAACATAATTCTGATGTTTAATTTTTATATTTGACACATTGGCAGTGGCAATGGGCTCAAGCATAACAACAAAGGTGAGAATGGCACAAGACCTGGTGGTGTTTCTTTCTGTTGTGCATAGGGCTGCTAAGAGTTGGAACTGACTAGGTGGCACTTAACAATAACAACAACAGGCACTGTACACAGTACTTTAGATATGTTTTCTCAATAAATGCTAACAGTAACCCTATGAAGTATTATTACCCATGTTTTATAGCTTAAAGACTTAAGAATCATGGAATTTCAATGACTTATTCAAGGTCAAGCACCTGTTAACCTGGCATTGTTTTCATCTCATTATGTTGCACTGGTGTTACCACATCTTAACTTCAATTTATTTACTTCCAAAATGAGAAAGCAGTACCTATAGATTAAAAAATAATAATGTGGAGCCTTGACATGAATACTGAATACATCTAAAACTAGTGATTTGGACGCCTGCTTTAAATCTTACCTTGATCTCAGTGAGTATGGCAAACAAGTATATCTTAGTAGTAGAGTTACATTTTAAAAGTCTTATGATTGCATGTTTGAAAGCTTTTATGATTGCATGAAATTTAACACAATCTATAATTGGTAAACAATTATAGATTTTCTGTCACAGGCAAAATTAGCATTGAAATATTTCACTTTGAAAAGGCTGCTCTGTAAAATTTATCAATCTCAATTTTTCATTGGAGAGACGGTTCATTAAGCACCCACTTTACAAAACAACAATATGTACCTCATTATGGGAACAATTCACATTATAAATTCAAACAAATATTTCAACTCAAATTGGAAAATGAATGGCGTTCCAAAATCTATTTAAAATGAGAAATTAAGGTCAGCATGGTGGCAAAATGATGTTTAAAATATTAAATTGGAAATCAGTAGAGCTGCTTTTTGGATAAGCTTGTATTTAAATACTACTATATGAGCGAGATCTTCAAAGCAGCGAGATCTTCGAAGCAGCGAGGTCTAACCACACTACCAGACCTTGCTCCTTAAAGATGGCAGATTGGGTAGACATGTAGTGAGGAGCTCGGTCAACAACAACATGGAACACCGGGCCAGGAGGGCTCACAAGATGGTGTTGAAACTCTGAAACAAATATAAAGGTATGTTTGGAGGATCAGAGGGTTTACAGCTGGGGAATTTGCATGGAATCCAGAAATCCATTATTTCCTAGATCAAGACACTCAGCTGTTCCAGGAGCTGCCATCTTGGGAGAGCATAT
>NW_006408652.1:1887609-1890510 GCF_000296735.1 Chrysochloris asiatica | reverse complement strand
TTTTTTTTTTTTTTTTGCTCTACATTCAAGACAACTTTTGTCATACTTTTGGTATTATCTGCCATAATTCAAATGTACTAATTCTTTTTGCAGTGTTCCTTTTTCGTTGTTCAGCTTTTGCATGAAGCATTTGAAAAGTAAACTAGAGATTATGAAATGCTATGGGTAATGGAGTGGTGCTGTAAGATAAACACTGGATAATTAACCTCAAGTTTGGTTGTTCCAACCTCACAGTTGCTCCTCAGAAACTCTATATAGGGTTGTTATGAATCAGAACTGATTTGATGGCACTTTAACAACAATAGGAAATGCAGAAGAGTTAAAGAAGTACCACCTATACTATTATTTAGTCAAGTGTTGGATCTGCACTGGATTGTGAACCACAAGGTCATCAGTTCTAACCCACCAGCTGCTCCTCTGAAACCCTATAAAGGATCACTATGAGTTGGAACAGGCTCAATGGCACTTAACACCAAACAACAAAGTTTTTCCAAAACATACGTTTTTATAATAATCATTGTACAAAAATGCAAATGCCAAAGCTCCACCTCAGACTTCTGAGTAAGAATTTCAAGGGAAGCTCCTTGAATATATGGATTTTTTACAAGTATATTCAGGTGATGTTTATGATCAGATACATTAGAAAATTATTTACAATGATCAATTTTATAGGTCAACTTAATCTGGCCTATGGTGTTCAGATATTTGTTAAAACATTGTTGTTATGAATTAGTTGTTATTGTTAAGTGCTGGTGAGTTTGAACTGCTAACCTTGTGGTTCAATCCAATCTTGTAGTCCAGTGCTTTATCTAGTGAATTAGCTGCCCTTATATAAAGCAGATTATCCACCATAATGTAAGTGAGCCACATACAATCAGTTGAAGGGCTTAAGAACAAAAAAAAGAGTTTCCCTATAGTGTTTTCTGCCTCTGATATTTTGACAGAATATTTTTATCTTCATTCTTGTTATTACTTGACCTATAGATTTTGGGACACAAACCTACAGGAGTCCACAACATGTCACCTAACCTACAGATTTTTGTAATTTTCAGAACTTTTACTAAGAGACCATTGTTCTAGCTGTTGTGGGTATTTTGGGTTGCTTTTGTTACATTAAAATAGCTTATACAGCCCTCCTGTGCAGTCTATGCTCTGTCAGGGGTCAGGAACAGAGAACACCACTCATATTTTTGGAACAGAAAATACCACTCATGATTTTGGAGGTGTGTGAACAACCCTAAAATACACTACACAAACAGCAAACTGAATTCACACTTCTGGTCTCTCACACTCCTCTAGGAGACAGGTGGTGAAAGCCTGAGAACTCACCAACATTCAATCATCAATTAAATATAAACACAATGAAACCAAAATGTCTCAGAGGAAACAGACTATCTTAGTTAACACAAAGAATCAAGACAGCTTGCCACAAACTGCAAATGAAATAAAGGAAAACACAGACAAAACTGTAGAAGAATTCAGGAAAATATGATAATAACTGACACAATACATGAAAAATGGAAAAGTATACAAAAACAGCAAAAAATAATACACTGGGAAGAGAACAAACAAGATAGCAGATCAGGTGGAAGTGCAGTAAGGAGCTCCGTCAGCAACAACACAGAATCCCCAACCCAGCAGGCTGAGGGAATAGTCCCAGAACTCTGAACCACATATAAAGTAATATTTATAAGGTTCGAAGGCTTACAGCTGGGGGAATTTGTGGCAGAAGCAAGAAATCCATTTCTTTCTAGTTCAGGATGCTCAGATGCTCCAGGAGCTTCCATCTTGGGTGAGACCAAGCGGGAAAAGGATTGGAGCAACCACAGACTCCTGGCAGAACCACGGAGATAAAGGTGTGGACATTCTTTTCTTTTGGTATCTGTTCATTGGTCCCTTGTTGTCTGAGCACCTCCATTCTGGTGACTACAGGGGCACCTGAGCGAGTGGACACCACAGCCCCACCCTTGGAGGGTTCTACTACGCATGTGAACAGATCTCCTCAAAATTTAAAGAGATAGTTTCCAATTAAAACCAAATGGCCACAACCAGCCTTGAACTGTTTATAACTAGAAAAAGGACCTCAACGGGGATTGTGGAGCGGGACAAGCAGACAAAAAAGGAAACAGGCCAAAAATTAAATCCTAAGTTATGTCAAAACAACCAACAGTGGCATCTTGAAATTTCTCAAGAAGAAGAGTGAAAAGGGAAGCCCATTTCCTGATCACATCTACCTGGAGGCAATCAGAAAGCATAAAAAATACCAAAATACATACTCATCTAAGTATTAAGGTCACAGATAACCCCTGAAGATGCCCAAAAGACAGAAGCAAATGATCATATCTGCACAAGTCCAGAAACAAGATAAGTGACTAAGGCAAATGTGCTGGAAGTAGACCTACACTCCATACTGGAAGATGGGCAGGCTTTGGAAATGCCGGAGAAGGAATTCAGAATAATGACTATAAAATGTATCAAAACATTATATAATGGAGTTGAGAAAAATAAGGAAGAAGTCAGGAAAGCACTACAGGAACAATCAAATAAGATAAATACAGCACTGGAAACGTGGGGGTGGGGGGTCCTGCCCTCCGCGGGGGTTGTGGGACACGAGCGAATACACGGAAACGTCGGGTGAAGAAATGAATGAATACAACTCAAGAGGCTTTTCAACTTGTTGTGCTGTCCGGCTATGCTCTCTAGCTTCTACCCTTGCTTCTGCTTCCTGTTCTCTTTGCTGTCTGCCCTCTCCCTTCTACCTCCTGCTGTCTGCTTCTTCTGACACCTTGCTCTGCCAGTTCCTTCTGCTAGCCCAGCTCAGCCAGTCTTTATTTTTTATACTTAAAATTACACAGTACATGCATTGACACTTTTATCATTTCTTGAATTATTACACAGTTA
>NW_006408652.1:1880676-1885990 GCF_000296735.1 Chrysochloris asiatica | reverse complement strand
TAAAAAAAAAAAAAAAAAAAACATAAAATAATACAATGGCTTCAGAAATAGATAATATGTTGAAAGGGCAAAGAAGTAGAATTGAATCATTAGAAGACCATATTAGTAAACTTGAAGACAAATTTCTCAATGTTCTTGTGTACAGGGTTGCTATGAGTCAGAACTGACTCCACGGCACACAGCCACCACCACCAGAGTAACAACGGAGTTCAGATGTGGTACTGTAGAATTATGCACTAGACTGCAAATTCAGTTTGAACCACATGGTTGGAAGTTCAAACCCATAAGCCCCAACTCAGAGCTCCAATACAGGGATGCTGTAAGTCAGAAACTACTCAGTGACAATGAACATTAATACAAAGGTACAGTCAGAAAAAGAACAAAAATAATATTAAGAAAGCCTAAAATTTTTGTGGGGAACTACTAAGATGAATAACTTACATGCGATTTGAATTCCAGAATAGGAAGTTGTTGTTGTTAAGTGCCGTCGAGTGGTTTCCTACCCATAGCAACCCTGTATAGGGTTTCTGAGGAGCAATTGGTGAGCTTGAACCGCTGACCTTACAGTTCAAATGGCTTCGCAGTCTGGCGCGTTAACCCACAATGCCACACCAGGACTCCAGAATAGGAAGTAGTTGTTGTTGTTAAGTGCCATCGAGTTGATTCTGACCCATAACGACCCTGTATAGGGTTTCCAAGAGACCCCTAAAAAAAAAAAACAGAAAACTATCCAAAAGTTGGGGAAATAAAACTTCCCTATTATCATGAACTACATGAAGATGTGCCTTCAAGAATTTGAACCAATTTCAAACAGAATGTTGTTGTTATGTGCAGTGGAGTCAGATCTGACTCATAGCGACCCTGTACCGGGTTTCCGAGGCTGTAAATCTTTATGAGAGCAGAAAGCCTCATCTTTCTCCTGTAGAACAGCTGGTAGTTTCGAACTGCTGACTGTGAGATTAGCAGCCCAATCCATAATCACTATGCTAGACACCCCAAATGAAAATAGCCAAGATGTATTTTAATTAAACTTCTGAAAACTAAAGACAAGGAAAGAATCCAGGAAGCAGCTTAGGAAAAACAAAAATGTTAGCTACAAAGGAGAACTAATATGGCTCAGCCTGTTTTCTCAGCAGAAACTATGTAGGCAAGTAGACAATGGAATCGCATATACAAAATTATGAAAGAAAAAAAATTGCCAACCAAGAATCATATACCCAGCAAAATTGTCCATCAAATATCATGGTGAGATTAGGATATTTCCAAATACAAAGAAATTAAAAGAATTTGTAAAACCCAGATCAACTTTACAGAAAAAAAAAAAAAAAAACTAAAGAGAGTTCATTGGACGTAGAACCAACAACAGCAGACAGCAGAGATTAATATACATGACAATTTCATCCAGACTTCAACCCAAATGTTGATGTTATTGTTGGTAGGTATTGAGTCAGTTTCAACTCATAGAAACCCTATGCTCAACAGACCAAAATACTGCCTGGTCCTGTGCCATCCTCACAATTGATGTTATGTTTGAGCTTTTTGCTGCTGTCACTATGTCAATTCATTTTGTTAAGGGTCTTCCTCTTTATCGTTGACCCTCCACTTTACTAAGCATATTGTCCTTCTCCATGGACTAGTTCCTTTTGAAAACATGTCCAAGTTATGAGAGAGGAAGTCTGACTATCTTGGATTCTAAGAAGTATTCTGACTGTACTTCTTCCAAGATAGATTTGTTTTTTCTGGCAACCCATGATTCTTTCAGTATTCATCTCAAACACAATAATTCAAATGCACTGATTCTTCTCAGATCTTCCCTTTTCGCTGTCTACCTTTCACACATATATGAGGCAATTGTATATACTATGGTGTGCATCAGGTACACCTTAGTCCTCAATCTGGTATTTTTGCTCTTTAACACTTTAAATCTTTTGCTATAGATTTGTCTAGTGCAATATGTCGTTGAATTTCTTGATTGCTGCTTCCATAAGTGTTGATAGTGGATCCAAACAAAACGAAGTTTTTGACAACTTCACTCTTTTCACCATTTATCATGTTATTTACTGGTTCTTTAGTGAGAACTTTTGTTTTCTTTACATTGAGGTGCAACACATACAGAAGGCTGTGGTATTTTATCTTCATCATTAATTATTTTAACTCCTTTTTGCTTTCAGCAAGCAAGGTTGTATCATCTGCATATCATAGTTTGTTAATGAATCTTCCTTGAATCCTGATGCCATGTTCTTGCTCATCATACATATTGAATAAGTAAGTTGAAAGGATACAACCCTGACACAAAACTTTCCTGATTTTAAACTAGTGCTGAATGTTTCTTCCCTTGTTCTGTTGGTACTGCTGCCTTTTTGTCTATGAACAAGTTCCTCCTGAGCACAATAAAGTGTTCTGGAATATCCATTCTTGGCAATGTTATCCATAGCTTGTCATGATCCATACAGTCAAAAACCAATACGGCAGAAGCAAACATATTTCTGATATTCTCTGCTTTTAGCCAAAAGCTGATATAGGCAGTGATAACTCAGATATGAAAGTATCCAACCTAAAACATCCTACAAGAATGAAAATAGGGAACCAGAGATACTAGTTTTCAAAAACAACATAAAAAAAAACAACATAAATTGAAAAGAAGAAATAATATCGTTGCAGAATTTCCAAATGAAGAGGAAATCAAGTATATTTCAAGAATATAGAAATAAACCTGACACTAACCATAAAACTAGATCAAGCTTTTCTCCTAATCTTAGCCCAACCCCTATCCCTAACACTAACCCTAGTCCTAACCATAACCCTAACACTAAATGAAGTCCTAGGCCTAGCCTAGGCCTAGCCATTGACCTAAACCTAACTACTCACTCACTATACCACCACCACCCCCACAAAAATATTGCCTTTTGCACACTGCAAGTACCAGTCTTCATGGTTGTTATCCTCAGATTTTGTTGTTATTAGGTACCCTTGAGTTGTTTCTAAAACATAAGATTCTATGTACAACAGAATGAAACACTGCCTGGACCTGCATCATTCTTAGAATTGCTGCTATAGTTAAGCCCACTGTTGCTGGTGCTGTGCCAGTCAATCTCATTGTGTGTCTCACTCTTTTTGTTGATACTCCACTTTATCAATATGATATCCTTCACAAGGGACTGGTTCCTCTTGATAATATGCTCTAAGCATGAGATACAAAATCTGGTCATCTTGGCTTCTTAGGAGCAATCTGGTTGTGCTTCTTCCAACACAGATTTTTTTTTTCCTTTGGCAGTCCATGGTACATTTAAATTTCTTCTCCAGCACCATAACTCAAATGCATCAATTCTTCTAAAGTCTTCCTCATTCATCATCCAATGCGTATGATGCTATTGAAAATACCATGGTTTGGATCATGTGCACCTTAGTCCTCACACTGACATTTTTGCTCTTGAACACTTTAAAGAGGTCTTGTGAAGCAGATTTGCCTAATTCAATACATCATTTAATTTCTTGAGTGCTGCTTCCATGAGTGTTGATGGTGGATACAAGCAAAATGAAGTCTTTACAAACTTCAATATGTTCTCCATTTATCATGATATTATTTATGGGTCCAGTGGTGAGGATTTTTGTTTCCTTTACATGAAGGTGCAATCCATACTGTCATCAGATAACTCTACAAAATTTTAAAAACTGACTTAAAATATCAATGAAAATAAAAATATAAATAAATCATTATATATTTTACATACATTTAAATGAAACTAAATATTGTGAATTTTTTTTGTCAGTAATTTGGCAGCATACATGACACAGACATATTCCTTAAAACAAAACAATTTAAAGAACTGTCAAATAATAGAAATTTGTAATACCCCAAGTCTAGTAAAGAAATTTTTGTTTGAGTAAAAGAACCCCTAAGCCCAAATACCCTCAGTTGTTAATTCTACCAAGCATTGAATAATGAAACTACTAATCCTATACAACCTCTTCCAAAAAATAAATGAGAAGGAATCCCTTGCTGTGTAGCAATGGAGCTATTCTACTGAGATGTCTCTTCAAGAGAGTTTGTGATGGAGAATGCTGCTTATTGCCAGTCTCCAGCATCTACTAGTTTGGATCTTCTGCAGCATTCATGACAAGATGAGTTTCTCATGGTATCCTCCTATCTAGAAATTGGATCATTCTGCTCACTGTGAGATTCCTCTCTCTAACTTCGCTCTTAGAAATCCAGTAAACTTGGCAGAGACTGTTCAGAATTATTCTGTGGTCTGAAACTTTTCGTACCTAGTTATTTTCCCTATCCCACCTTTCAAATGAGACAGACCTGTATCATGGCTGGAAGACGTCACTGCCTAATTCTTCTTTCTCCCTCTTCACCCTTTACAGACATTTTCCCTAATAATTCCCTCAATGATAAATTCTATCTTGGCATCTGATTTTCAGAGGAACCAACTGACACAGTTGCAAACACATTTAATGAAGCCGTTTTCTGATTTCAAAATCATACAAAAATATTACAATAAGAGAAGTACTGACTGATATTCCTCATAAGAATTGACATTACTATCCATACCAAAATGTTAGCAAATTGATTCTATCAATACATAAAAGGATAACACATATAATTAAATGAGATTTATCTCAGGAATACAAGGTTGGGTTAACATTCTAACATAAGGGAATATAATTTACCATGTTGATACAATAATTTTAAAAAATGGCATTCAATCATTTAAACTGGTGCAAAGAAATCATTTGAAAAACTGTAGCTGTCATCTATGATAAAATTTACAGCAAACTCAGAATATAATTTCTTCAGTCTAATTAAAGGGAATATATGAAAAGTCTACAGTTAAAGTTAGTGGTGAAAGACTGAATGCTTTATTCTAAAGAAAGGGGAAAAAAATAAGATACTTGCTTTCACCACTTCTATTCAACATTGTACTGGATGTTCTAACCAGTACAATAAGTCAAGAAAAAGAAGTACTAGGTTTAGAAGTTGGGAAGAAAAAGTGCCACCTTTATTCAATGACATCCATGTAAAATTTCAGGATATCTACAAAAAATGACTAGAACTAATAAATGAACTTAGTAATGTTGAAGGAAACACAAGCAACACACAAAAGTTAATTATATTTTTATATACTAGCAATAAAAATTAGAAAACAAGCATTGTTGTTGTTGTTGTGATGTGCTGTGGAGTTGGTTCCAACTCATAGTGACCCTGTGCAGGGTTTCTGAGGCTGTAAATCTTTACGAGAGCAGAAAGCCTCATCTTTCTCCCTCAGGATAACTGATAGTTTCGAACTGCTGACCGGTTCGTAACCCGATT
>NW_006408652.1:1878851-1880466 GCF_000296735.1 Chrysochloris asiatica | reverse complement strand
ATAAACAAAGAGCTATGATATATACTGGAAAACTCATTAGTGTTAAGATGTCATTTCCCTCCATAATGAATCTATAGAATTAATAGAATCCCAGTAAAAATTCAAACAGACTTCTATATAGTGATATTGATTCTAAAATTTATGTTGAACCTCACATTTTTTAAAAATCCAGAATTAGTGTACTTGTTGAAATTAGAGAACTGCTTGAGATACTCCTTGAACACTGAACTGAAACTATTCCCTGAGGCTACCTTTATGCTAATCAACATATTGGCTCACAAAATGAAGATTACCAACTGTAAGTACTATGCTCCTTTAAAAAACAAGCAAACAAACAAAACCTATTTAAGACCAAACAGTGAATAATTGCTTTAAAATATAGATGAGAAGATAAGGAGGCAAGGAAACTATTGTTAGGTACCTTCCAGTTAGGTTTTTACTCCTGGTAACCCTATGCAGAAAAGGTCTAAACACTGCCTGGTACTGTACAATCACTAGGGATATCTGTTGCAAAAACCTCTTTAAAGTATTCAAGGACAAGATGTCACTTTGAGGAATAAGCTACACCTGACTCAAGTAATGGTATCTTCAATCAATCATAAGCATGCAAATGTTGAACATGAGTAACAAAGAACATAGACTAATCAATGCATTTGACTTATGGTGTTGGAAAAGAAAAGTGGAAGTACCATGGACTACCAATCAGAAGAACAAACAAATCTGTATTAGAAGTATAGTCAGAATACTCCCTAGAAGCAAGGATGTTCTTTGAAAATGTCAAGAGGGACAGACTTTCAAGAAGGACATCATGCTTAGTAAAGTGAAATGTCAGTCCAAGAGAAGAAGGCCCTGTAAGTAGATAGATTCACATAGTGGCAAAAACAACTGGCTCAAACTAAAAATTGCAAAGATGGCACAGGATTAGGCAATGTTTCTATTAATTGTAATCAACTCAATGGCACCTATCAACAAATAGATATATATAAAGAAAGAGTAATTTGAACTTCAGAAAAAATGTTTAATTATTCTTTAAAAAAATAATAAATGCAACTAAGTAAATGAAAAGGCAAGCCACTGACAGGGAGAAAAAAATTGTAATACATTTGATAAAAGACTAGAATCTAGATTATAAAATATTTTAACATATCAACAATAAGAAAAAGTTCTCCAAACATTTGTTAAGATATGAGCAGAAATTTTACAAATAGAGAGAAAAGAATGTGAAAAAACTGACCATAATTCACCAGAAAAATGTGAATTAAAATCACAGTGATGTGCTGTTATACATCTTCTTGAATTAATAAAATTACCATGAGTGAAAATACCAAATATTGGTGAGGATCAACTGGAACCCTCATAGAATCTTCTGCTCATAAAGAACCTGTTTTAAGAGGAAGTTATTCAAACAGAACAAGGGGGCACTGAGTGGTGTACACTCAGAAAAGAAAGGTGTGTGCCAGGGTTGTATTCTTGCACAATATGTGTTCAGTCTGTGTGTTGAATAAATAATTCACTATGTTGGATTTTATGAAGAACATGGCATTAGGATTAGAGGAAGACTCATTAACAGTCTGTGATATGCAGATGATCCAACCTTGCTTGCTGAAAGCGAAGA
>NW_006408652.1:1872870-1874522 GCF_000296735.1 Chrysochloris asiatica | reverse complement strand
CAAAATCAACATATTAACACAACATCTCCAACAACTAGAAACAGACCAGCAAAGTAAAACTATAGTCAACAGAAGAAAGGAAATAAAGATTAGATCAGAAACAAATGTGATAGAAAACAGAAAAACTATAGAAAAAATCAACAGGACAAGAAGCTGGTTCTTTGAATGAATTCATAAAATTGACAAACCATTGACAAACCTAACAAAAGAAAAGAGGGAGAAGACACAAATAACATGCATAAGAAACCACATGGGTGATGTCACAACAGAACAAATAGAAATAAAAAGGATAATAACAGAATATTATAAAGAGCTGTAATCCAATAAATTTGAAAACTGAGAGGAGATGGACACATTTTTAGAAAAGCACGACCTACCTAAATTTACAGAGTGAAGTAGGAAACTTGAACAGACTTATAACAAAGGAAGAAATTGACCAGGTCATCAAAAAACTCCCAACCAATAAACTATCAGGTCCAGATGGCTTCACTGGTAAGTTCTACCAAACATTCAGAGAAGAGCTGTCACCAATTCCACTCAAATTATTCAATACTATAGAAGAGAATGGGAAATTATCTAATACATTTTATGAAGCAAGCATAACCCTCATACCAAACCAGGGAAGGACATCACTAATCAATGTAATCCACCATAAAAATAAGAAAAAGGAAAAGAATCACATGATCATATCAATTGATACAGAAAAGGCATTTGACAAAATCCATCATCCAATCCTGATTAAAAAAAAAAAAAAAAACACTTTAAAAAGTAGGAATTGAAGAGAAATTCCTCAACATAATTAAGAGCATATATACAAAACCATCAGCTAACATCACTTTTAGTGGACAGAAACTGAAAGCCTTCCCCTTTCGAACATGTACCAGACAAGGATGCCTTTTATCACCATTCCTATTCAATGTTATGTTGGAAGTCTTAGCCAGAGCTCTAAGGCAAGATATGGAAATTAAAAGCATCCAAGTTGTCAAAAAGCAAGTCAATTTGCAGATGATATGATACTATACATAGAAAACCCCAAAGACTCAGCAAAACAAACAAACAAACAAAACTACTGGAACTTTTGGGAAGATTCAGCAAAGTGGTAGGGTACAAGATCAACATACAAAAATCAGTTGGATACTTTTGCACTAATAATGACAACGTTGAAAAGGAAATTAGGAAAGCAATACCATTTACCATAGCTACCCAAAGGATGAAATATTTAGGAATAAATGTAACCAGAAAAACAAAGAAAACTACAAAGCACTACTACAAGAAACCAAAAGAGACTTGCAAAAATGCAAGAAACCATGCATCTGGAAAGGAAGACTTAACATTGTGAAAATAGCAATGCTATCCAGAGCAATCTACACATATAATGCAATCCCAATCCAGATTACAATGTCATTCGTTAGCGAGATGGAAAGCACACACACACAAAAACAGCAATTATAAACTTTATATGGAAAGGAAAGAGACCTAGGATAAGTAAAGCTCTTAAGAAGAAGAACAAAGTTGGAGGCCTCTCTCTCCCTGATTTCAAAATTTACTACATGGCTACAGTGGTCAAATCAGCCTGTTACTGATACAATGAAAGATACATACATCAATGGAACAGAATTTAGAATCCAGAAATTAACACATCCACATACAGC
>NW_006408652.1:1862384-1871715 GCF_000296735.1 Chrysochloris asiatica | reverse complement strand
GGAATTGTAACCATTTGTAATAAAACAAGATATATGATTTGTTGAATGTAGAGCTGATGATCTGCCCTGTAAACTTTCACTCAGTCCACAATAAAAACTTAAAAAAAAAAAAAAAAAGATTTACAGTCTAAGAAATTTTATGGAGCACTTGTATTCTGTCCTAAAGAGTTGCTATGAGTTGGAATCCACTAGATGGTGTGCTGTATAACTGACAGGCAAAATGAACAAGTTATAGACAACCATGACTACATTGGTGAATCTCAAATGAATTATGCTAAGCCAAATAAGCCCGCCACAGAACAGTACACACTATATGATTTCATTTATATGAAATCCTAGAAGTGATAAAACTAAAATATGGTCTCATAAAGAAGATTAGTAGTTGCTTAGGCTGGGGGCATTGGAGGTTTTAAGCAGTGGAACATGACAGAACTTTCTGGGGCGATGAAAATTTTCTATACCTTGATCGTGGAGTTATTATAAAGGTGCATTCAGTTGTCAAAACACTGAAATGCACAATTATCATGGGTTCATTTTTGTTTTAAATAAATGCTTTATAAAATATTATGGGTGACATATAAAAGGTAGATAAAACAGTGTTTTCATATTCATGAAAAGAAATTTCCAGCTTCTGAAGGGAAGCTATTCATTCTTTCCTTGCCTTTCTTTGCTAACAGCTAGAGTATTTAAAAAAAAAAAAAAAAAATGTTGGAATAGCCATGCCTTGATTATGTTGCTGTTGTTAAGTGTAAGTGAGTAAGTTTCTACTCATAGTTACACTGACTAGGGTTTCCGAAGAGCAGCTGGTGAGTTTGAACTGCTGACCATACAATTCAAACCAGCCTTACGATCCAGTGCTTAACCTACAGCACCATACCAGGACACCATATTTATGTGTCTGTTTACATGGTGAATTAGCTCTGTATTTCCTATTCATAACATGAATTTTACTTCCATTCTATAGCAGATGAATCTGAAAATGGGCCCTGTGCTTTGGGAGTTTAGTTTCTCATTTGGACTTCATAGAACACTTATTTCACCATGTTTAATTAAAAACAAAATAACAACAACAACAACAACAAAAACCAAATTCCTGATTTCATAGAATGCCCAGAACGTGCCATATTTATTTGAAACTGTCTCAGCATAGTCTTGATTATTTAAGGAACACCTGCTTGAAGAGACTCCTAGAAATTCTTTAATAGATGCACAGTGCTAATAAAGCATATACATTAGCAGCAAGGATATAGGCATCCTCTTTTCCCTTCAGACTCACTAATAATCCTTTTTCATACTGGCTATAAATATTCCAGAAAGCAAATAACAGCAAGCATGTTTGCTTTTGCTACTAGGATGCTAGCTATAAAATTATTTTCATTCTGTCTAGTTTTTATTTCTCTTGATGCTAGAATAATGACAGTGAATGTCAATCAACTTCATTCACTCCTTTCTACATGTGTCCTCCTGGTTTACATATTCGGAAAGCTTACTGAAGGAAGCAAAAGAGGTGATGCATTCTGAGAAAAAAAAGATGAGAATGTGTCTTGTGACTAACCTTCAGTTGTTGATAACACTATGTATTTAGTACCTTTTCCTTTTGAGGCCTCAGAATTTCCTATAAGTCTTTTAAAAATCTGGTAAAGGAGCGAAGTATTTAATAGTATAATTCATCAATCTACTTGGTACAAATTTGTTCACATACAGTCTACTCCTATGTGGATGTTTGTATACTTGTGGGTTTTTTTGTGTGTGGAGGGGTGGGGGAATGTGCATGTGTGTGTCCACACAAATGTCTTTAAGAAATAATATCCAATCTTAGTTTACTTGTTCTTTCATAATTCTTATTACATAGTGTACATTGCAGAGACTCCTGGTGCGGCGCCATAGGATAAGCATTGTACTGCTAACCATAAGGTCAGTATTTCAAACCCACCAGCCACTCCCTGTGAGAAAGGTGAGACATTCTTCTCAAGAAAAGATTTATAGCCTCAGAAACCAATATAGGATAGTTGTAAATTGGAATAGACTCAATGGCAGTGAGAGGGATAGTTTGTGTACTTTGTCTTTCTTATTGGACATAAGATATTTTCAGCAGTTTTTAGATGAAATTATTCAGTGTGGTGGAACCAAGTCATCTTTGATCTGGGTATGCTATTTGAGACTTAGTAGGGAATAGTCATGAAGGAGTTAAAAAACACAGTACATTGAGTGTTGTTTTTGTGCACGATCAAGACATTTACAACTCATGGCTATTCTGTGTACAGCAGAATGAAACATTGCCCAGTCCTACACCATCCTCACAATTATTGTAAAGTTTGAACCCATTGTTGCATTCACTGTGTCAGTCCATCTCATTGGGGGATCTTCCTCCACTTTACTAAGCATGATGTCCTTTTTTTCAGGAGCTGAAATAATGGATAGTGCTTTTAATTCTGAGTTTCTCTCCCTGAATCTGCTTTAGCCTGTGATTTAGCTCCACCAGTTCTCAGATGTTCCCTCTGTCCTTGTCAGAATCATTAGATACTTGAACCCTAACAGCAAGGAGTGTCTGCCATTATTTGTGCTTTCCTGTGACCCTGGAAAATGTCCAAGTCACTCATCTCACTAAACCCCAATTGTCTCAATGACTTTCATTATGTTGTCCTAGTTTGATAGACTGTCCATTTACCTCAAGTCTTAGTTTGAAAGTTAGCCTGCTTTCCTAGAGTCCTAGCTTGTCAACGTCCTTTCCTTGCAGATTAAGCCTCCCTGCCCCCACTTCATGAGTTGTTTGCTGGGAGTTCTGCTACAAATAGGTTCATCACTCACTATCACAAAGCTATATCTGACTCTATTCCTCTATACATTCATTAGACAGACATATGGCTGAGTACTATATTGCAGACATTCATCTAGGTCCAGGGATGCAGAAAAATATTGTTGTTGTTGTTGTTGTTATGTTCTGCCAAGTTGTTTCTAATTTATTGTGACCATATGAACAACAGAACAAAACATAGCCTGGTCCTGGGCCATAATCACAGGTGTTACATTGAGACCATTGCTGCTGCCACTGTGTCAATCCATGTCATTGAGGGGGGGAATCTATTTTTCTCTGACTCTCCACTTTACCAATCATGATGTCCTTCTCCAGGGACTGGTCTCTCCTGATATGTTTAAAGTATGAGAGACAAAGTCTCACCATCCTGACTTCTAATGAGCATTCTGGCTGTACTTCTTACAAGATAACTTGTTTGCTTTTTCTGGTAGTCCATGGTATTTTTAATATTCTCTAACACCGGTATTCACTTGCATTGATTCTTCTACAGTCTTCCTTATTCATTGTCCAATGTTCACATGCATATGAGGTGACTTGGAAGGAGTTATGCTGCTGTCAATTACTAGTTGTCCATTGGGGATTAGGAAACTGAGGCAACGCCTATGTAGCTAGGAGTGGTGACAGAGGTATACTTAATTTAGAGAACTTAAAGGACCTTTCAGATGAGAGAACATTAATCCTAAATCTTTAACTAGAAAATGTTTGATTTTCATGTGTTTATTTAGAATGCCATGTAGAAGTGACAAAGGAATCCTCACTTTTTTCTTGCTTCTGCTTCTATAACTCCAAGGTTGAGGTGGGGATCTTCATCCTAAAGGAAGGATTTATAGAAAAATATAAAGTACTTACAGTGTTTTTGCTGACTTTTAAAATCATATGATTTCAAGATTGGGTGGGGAGGTGGGGATGAAAGGCTATGTCCTTGTTGAACAGTCTTAATGTCAGCCTGCCATCCAAGACTTCCAGATACTTACCTCAGAGAATATGAGCGTTCCTATTATATTGCACTGAGCCTGACAGTGTAACTCATGGATGCTTGGATACTAGTCCAGGCTCTTGGATTGTCCCTAGGTGAATAGAATAAAAAAGATTGGGGTCAAGAGCTCACTATATCAGTGTTTAGTGCATCTTGTTTATAATCCATACTGGGCTGGTTACTCAAGTCTTTAGTTAGTGTTTACCTAGTTTTAGCCATCTTTGTTTCAAAAAAGATCTATACCATTTCACAAAAGCACATACAAAACATGATAAACCTCACAAATTAATTGCTCCCCCCCCGTGGATTAGTAATTAATTGAAATGAAGCACTATATTAAGCTGTTGTTAAGTGCCATCAAGTCAGGTCTGCCTCAAAGTGACACTCAAAGTGACAGCAATATGTATTGTGTAACTCATATATATACTTATATATTTAATCAAACTTTGGTTAGATCTTAGAAGGTTGTATCCTTCATCAGAGATTGTCTATAGTTAGAGGGATTATAAATTAAATTTATACATACTTTTCTGCCCTGTTTTATGCAATAAACAGGTTACTTTTACTACAATGAAGATACTATTGATTTTAAAAATAAAATGACATTACCTAAATAATATTAAAGAATCCTGGCATGATGTTGATGTTGTAGGATAAACACTTGACCAAAAGGTCACTTTGAACCACAAGGTCAGTGGTTCAAACTCAGCAGCTCTTCCTCAGAAGCCATATATAGGGTCGCTATGAGTCAGAACCAACTCGAAGGCACTCAACAACAATAACAGTCTCATGGATTCCTAATGTGGCGCTATAGGATAAATGCTGGACCAGAAGTTTAACACCCCAGCCACTCCACGAAACCCTATACAGGGTTACTGTGAGTCAGAACTGACTCAAAAGCACATAACAACAGCAACAACAGTGTCGTTGTTGTTGCTGTTGTTATGTGCCATCGAGTTGATTTTGATTCCTATGGACTCTATGCACAATAGAAAGAAACACTGCCTGGTCCATCGCCATCCTTACATTGTTGCCAACACTATGCCAATCCATCTATTTGTGATCTTCCTCTTTTTCTCTGGCACTACACTTTCCCAAGCATGTTGTCCTTCTCCAGGGACTAGGCCCTCCAGATAACTATTCTGAAGTATGAGAGATGGAGTCTGGCCATCCTGGGTTCTAAGGAGCATTCTGGCTGTACTTCCTCCAATGCAGATTGGTTTAATCTTCTTATGGTCCATGGTACATTTAATATTCTTCTCCAACACCATAACTCAAATGTATCAAATCTTCTACAGTCTTCCTCATTCATTGTCCAGCTTTCACATGTATATGAAACTATTGAAAATACCATGTCTTGGATCAGGTTCACCTTAGTTCTCAAACTGACATTTTTTTGTTTTTGGACACTGTAAAGAAGACTTGAGCATCAGATTTGCCTAATGCAATATGTCCTTTGATTTCTTGACTGCTGTTTTCATAAGTGTTGAAGGTGGATCGAAACAAAATGAAGTCTTTGACAACATCACTCTTTTCCCTCCATTTTGATGATGTTATTTATTGGTACAGTGGTGAGGATTTTTGCTTTCTTTACATTGAGGTGCAACCCATATAGAATGGCTTTGGTTTTTTATCTTCATCAATAAATATTTCAAGTTCTCTTAAAGTTAATCAAGCAAGGTTGTATAATCTGCATATCGCAGTGAGTCTTCCTCCAATCCTGATGCCACATTCTTCATATAATCCAGTTTCTCTATTTGCTCAGCATACATATTGAATAAGTATGATGAAAGAATACAACTCTGATGCACACCTTTCTTGATTTTAAATTATTCAGTGTACCCTTGATTTGTTCAAATGACTGCCTCTTTAGTTTATTTATAAGTTTCTCATGAGAACAATTAAGAATTCCAAAATAATGCATTCTCTGCAATGTTGTTAATAGCTTGTCATGATCCACACTGTCAAATGTCCTTGCATAGTAAATACAACACAGGTAAACATCTCTCTGGAATTCTTTGCTTTTAGCTAAGATCCATCCTATATTTGCTGTGCCATCCCTATTCAGTGTCCTTGTCTACTTCCAATTTGAACCACTGGCAGGTCCCAAGTACTGTTATCTGATGCTTTCTGCATTCCGTTGGGCCACCATTTTTGGAATGGGCAAAAATATGGATCTCTTCCAATGACTTGGCCAGATAGCTGTTTTACAAATTTCATGGCATATATAACTTTTTTTTTTTTTTGGCATATATAACTTACTGACTTCAATGCTGCATCAGTTTGTTGAAATATTTCAATGTGTATTCCATTAATTCTCAGAGCCTTGCTCTTTGCCAATGCCTTCAGTGCACCTTTGACTTCTTTCTTAAATTCCATTGGTTCTTGATCATATGCTACTGCTTGAAGTAATTGAACATCTACCTTTTTTTTTTTTTTTGTACAGTGACTCTGTGCATACTTTGTATCTTCTTATGATGCTTTCCACATCATTCAATGTTTTGATTAATAGCTGACTTTGTCTTCTCAAGTTTCCCTTTTCAGCTCTCTTATGTTCTCGTTTTTTTTTCTATTTGAATTTTCTATTTTCTCTTTGCTGAATAGCAAATTTAAGATTCTCTTCTGATATCCATTTTGATATTTTCCTCCTTTCTTGTCTTCTTATGATGTTCTTGGTATTATCCTTCAAATCGTATCATCAGAAATTCATGCCAGATTCAAAAGAGGACATGTAATGAGAGATATCAAAGCTGAAGTCAGATGGGTCTTGGCTGAAAGAAGAGACTACTAGAAAGATTTTTCTTTTTCTTTATTGACTATGAAAATGCTTTCAAAAGTGTGAATCATGACAAGATATGGATAACATTGTGAAAAATGAGTATTCCCGAATACTTAATTGTGCTTATGAGGAACTTGTATATGACCAAGAAGCAGTCATTTGACCAGAACAAGGGGAAACTGAATGATTTGTGATTAGAAAAGGTGTGTGCATAGGTTTTATTCTTTCACCATGCTTATTCATTCTGTAAACTGAGCAAATAATGTGAGAAATTGGATTATATGAAGAAGAATGTGGCATCAGGATTTGGGAGAAGACTTATTAACAACCTGCAATATGCATATGATAAACCTTGCTTGCTGAATGTGAAAAGGACTTGAAATATCCACTGATGAAGACAAAAAACCACAGCCTTCAGTGTGGATTGCACCTTAATGTAAAGAAATAAAAATCCTCACCACTGGACCAATAAATAACATCATCAAAATGGAGAAAAAAGTGATGTTGTCAAAGGCTTTATTTTGCTTCAATCCTCCATCAACACTTATGGAAACAGCAGACAATAAATCAAAGGATGTATTGCATAGGCAAATCCACTGTGCAAGATCTCTTTTAAAGTTTTCAAGAGCAAAGATTTAAGTTTGAGGACCAAGGGGGTCTTCACCCAAGGCATGATATTTTCAGTCACCTCATAATCATATTAAACTTGCATAATGTATAAAGGAGACTATAGAAGAATTAATGCATTTAGAAGAATAGTGAAAGTACCATGGACTTCTACTAGAACAAACAAATCTGTGTTAGAAGAAATATTCCTTAGAAGCCAGGATGGGCGGACTTTGTATCTCATCTTTTGGATATATTATCAGGAGGAACCAGTCTCTGGAGAAAGATACCATGCTTGTTAAAGTGGGGGATCAGCAAAAAAAGAGGAAGACACCCAAAGTTATCGATAGACACAGTGACAGCAGCAATGATCTCAAGCTTAACAACAGTTGTGAGGGTGGCACAGGATCTGACAGTGTTTTGTTCTGTTGCACATAAGGTCACTATGCATTGGAACTGAAATAAGGGAATCTAACAGCAACTATGACAGTAGCCTAACAATTAGGTATATGGTGGTGAACAACCTACATGGAAGTACACTTGGTAATCAGATTCACTCAAGCACATAATTTTAAACTGTGATAAATGCTATGCAGGAGAATCTGATCTCACCTGTGGAGTTATATAATTTTGAGACCTGAAGAATGAATAGTAATTAAATAGGCTAATGTGTAGTGTGTTTGTGGGTGGGAAGCAGTTGGAAAGTGTTCTAAGCAGAAGGAACAAATATGTGTGAGCATTTCGAGACTGAAAGGAACATTACCCAATTGAAGAATGAAATAAAACCAGCACAGCTGGAACAAGACAACAATGAAGAGAGAGGCATAACCCAAGTTCAGAGAGTTGGATAAGGGCCATCTCTGCTCACATAGCCTTATGAGCCAGTAAGGTTACGATGCAAGTTTTATTTTTTTATAGGAAGAGCAGGGGAAATCCCTGTATATGTTTTAAACATATGGATGACATGCAAACATTTAAAACAACAACAACTGATAACATCTGTGGAAAATGAATTTGAAAGGGAAAGCAGTAGTGGCAGGGAAACTAGTTAGGAGGCAGTCAAGTGACTGCAGAGGTCCAGGTCTGTCTTCACATTAATTCTAGTGCTTGACTACCCTATGTAATATGGCAATTGTACTTGTATATTTCCTTATTATTAGGTTATTCAAACCTAAATAATTTAGAAAAACCCAGCTAGAATGATATTGATTAATTTGATTAAATAACTGGCTATTTTGAAAGAAACTGATTTCACAGTAATATGACTAAGGATAAATTTACGAGTCACAAACTTGGGTATGCAAAGTGTGAAATTATTTCATATAATACAACTCAACCTGGCTCTCAAGTTCCATATGTGCATACAGCAAACTGAACAGAATTCAGTAATTTGAAGCCAAAATCAAGTAATGTAATTTCTGTCACTGTCTAGTTAAAAGATTAATCAATCATTTTGGATATATCTTTCCAAAAAGGAAGACACTAATAGTTTCTTCCAGTCCCGTCGTCTATCCTTCTCCCTGATGTGAGACGTTCTGTGCAGTGGTGTATGTCCAGGGAGTGGGGTTGTGCATTCCTCTGCCATCTGGGAAGATGTCATTGCTAGCTGCAATTTGAGTTTTCGATCTCTGGCATCAGCTTCCATTCTTTTGCACAATGCCCAACACAGAGAAGTTTAATGAATGTATTATTTGTGTATTAAATGTGAAACAACATTTTCAAGATCTAACTTACAGATTATTTGCATGAACTCCCTGCAGATGGTATATATCTAAACCATTCTGTAACACCATTCTAGATTATTGCCTTATACATAGTTGCTATTCCATTAATAGTTGATGAACAAATTTGAATTATTCTCTGAAATAGAAAAATGAAGTAAAATACGATTATTTGCTGTGGCTTAGTGGTTAGAAGTTAGCGGTTGAGAGGTTTCAGTCAACACACTACTTCCATGTGCATTCATCAGGTTTGTTTTATGTCAATAACTTGAGTATCTGGACTTCCTGAAGCTATGAGTATAAAATAAGGTCAAACTGACTTACTTTATTTGTTCAATTTTAATGCCCACTATATAAGAGCTCACCTGAAGAATAGATTTGATACATTAAACACTAAAGACCAAAGATCAGAAGAGTTGTGGGATGACATCAAG
>NW_006408652.1:1858612-1861244 GCF_000296735.1 Chrysochloris asiatica | reverse complement strand
AAGACTCATTAACAACCTGCAATATGCAGATGATACAACCTTGCTTGCTGAAAGTGAAGAAGACTTAAAATATTTACTGATGAAGATCAAAGAGCACATCCTTCGGTATGGATTGTATCTCAATGTAAAGACAACAAAAATCCTCAACACTGAACCAATAAATAACATTCTTATCAACAGAGAAAAGATTGAAGTTGTCAAGGACTTCATTCTTCTTGGATCAACTATTTACGCTCGTAAAAGAAGCAGTCAAGAAATCAAATGACGTATTGAATTAGGCAAATCTGCTGCACAAGACCTTTTAAAAGTGTTGAAGAGCAAAGATGTCAGCTTGAAGACTAAGGTGCACCTGACCCAAGCCATTGTATTTTCAATAACCTCATATGCTTGCAAAAGCTGAACAGTGAATAAGGAAGACCGTAGAATAATTGATTCTTTTGAGTTATGGTGTTGGTGGAGAATATTGAAAGTGCTATGGGCTGCCAAAAGACCCAACAGATCCATGTTGGAAGAAGTGCAGCCAGGGTGCTCATTGGAGGCCAGGATGGCCAAACTTCATCTCTTATGCTTCGGACATGTTGTAAGGAGGGATCAGTCACTGGAGAAGGATATAATTTTTGGCAGGGTGGAGGGGCAGAGACATAGAGGAAGACCCCCAGCAAGATGGATTGGCCAATTGGCAGCATCAATGGACTCAAGCATGGCAACAATAGTGAGATTGGCCTAGGATCTGGCAGTGTTTCATTCTACTGTGTGTAATGTTGCTATGGGTCAGTACTGGCACCTAACAACAACAGCAACAACACCATAATTCAATAGCATCAATTCATCTACAATTGGATTCAAGCGTGGCAACAATTTCAGGTGGCCCAGGATCGAGCAGTGTTTTGTTCCATCGTGCATAGGGTCACTATGAGTCGGTACTGATTCGATGTCACCTAACAACAACAACAACAGAACTGAGAGTAGGATGGCAAAAAAAACAGGCAACTTCTATAGACCTGAAGAACCAAAGCTGGCATTTGTTATCACTACAAATAAATCAATGGTGTGAGCCCAAATATTAGAAAGGTGCCCCAGCTTGTTTGCCTTTGCCAGACCTGCAATGGTACCTTGATTAAGCTCAACAAGGCTTCAGTTAACATGCTGAGGATTGTGGAACCATATATTGCATGGGGGACCTAGTGTGGCACTGTAGGTTAATGTGCCAGACTGCAAAACCTTTTGAACTACAAGGTCTTCGGTTCAAGCTCACCAGTAGCTCATTGGAAACCCTACACAGGGTCGGTATGGGTTGGAACTGACTCAACTGCACTTAACAACAATAATCCAAACTTGAAGTCAGTGAACTGATATAAAGTATGACTACATCAAAAATCAACACGAAGTGAATTCCCTGACAGATAACATGTTTATTGCATTATTTCTTTTTTAAATATGGCATCATCTGCCTGGAGGATCTGATCCATGAGATCTATACTATTGGGGAGTCCTGGTGTGGTGCTGTGGGCTAATGTGTCAAACTGCGAAGTTGCTTCAACTGAAAGGTTGGTGGTTCAAGCTCACCAGCTGCTCCTTGGAAACACTATAAAGTGTTGTTTTGGGTCAGAATTGACTCGATGGCACTTAACAACAACAACAACATACTACTGGGAACGTTTCAAAGAAACAAATAACTTCTTGTGACCCTTCAAATTATCTTCTCCACATGGTGGAATGAAGAAAAAGAGCATACATTTTGTAGAAGGTGGATATGCTGGTAACAGGGAATACCAGATCAACAGGATGAACTAAGATGTCTACCATGATTATTTTTGTAACCTGGTCAGCTAATAAAACAGTAACTGCTTTCAAATTGAAATATATATCTATACATACATATATCTTCATTCATGATGTAATTCTACAACTCCTCTGGTTTTCAGTCGTTAGTGTGTAATGAATGCATCATATCTGCTATTGAGATGTCTCTAAATTCAAGTGGAATATATTTAAGGTAATATTTTGGCTTATGTTGACTTGTTTTCATTTTCTTCAGCAATCGATAATTTGTTGCACAGTTAGCCCTTGTTTTAGATGATGATATTGAGCTTCTCCGTCATCTCTTCCAACAGATACAGTCAATTTGATTCCTGTGTATTCCATCTGGTGAGTACCATTTGTGTAGTTGCCTTTCATGTTGTTGAAAAAAAGATATTTGCATTGAGTAAGTCATTGATCTTGCAAAATTCTATCTTGCAATTGATATTCAACATCCTTGCTATCACCAAGGACTTATTTTCCAACTACTGTTCCTTTTTGTTTCTAATTTTTTATTGCAGTCATCAGTGGTTATCAATGCATCTTGGTTGAATGATCAATTTCAGACTGAAGAAGTTGGTGGAATCCTTCCATTTCAAGATCACTGGCTTTAGTGGTTGGTGTGTACATTTGCATAATAGTGGTGTTAACTGGTCTTCCTTGCAGGTGTATGGATATTATCCTATCACATATAACATTGTACTTCAAGATAGATCTTGCAATGTTCCTTTTCAATTTAACATTCCTAGCATAGTAAACTATATGATTGTCAGAATCAAAATTACCAATACCAGCCTATTTCAGCTCACTAATTAATGCCTAGAATATAAAC
>NW_006408652.1:1853293-1857154 GCF_000296735.1 Chrysochloris asiatica | reverse complement strand
AACAAAAGGCCAGGCACTGACTGTGGAACAGATCATCAATTGTTTTTTGGGAAGAATACTATAGAAGTGAAATAACCTTCTCAATGTTTTATACCATGCAATACTTGATGTGGATATGTTTTATTTCTTTGGATGTTAACTCTAATAACTTGTTTATGGTGTTGTTTACTGGGTTTCTCCACTATAAAGTTAATATTTTTCCATTTGTAATTTATAAATATCTTGGGGATGATATTTTTGAGACAGTGTTATCCTATATATTCTGTTCCTCCTCCAACTTTTGCTCATTAACTTTAGAATCCATTTCTGAATTTTGCTTGAGGCAATTATTATTTGATTTTGCAATGGAGATTTTCTATCTCCATCCTTCTACAATTATCAATTAGAATTATTCAGTAAAAAAGAATGTTCTTTCTCCTACATTTATCTCTGCAATTCTTAATTTATATCAATAAGGAGTCCTCATGGATATTTACTTTATGCTATGCATATTAGCCTAGTACTATTATTATTTATTTACACTGTGGATTAAAACGCTGAACCACAAGGTTAGTTTGAACTACAAGGTCGGCGATTCAAACTCACCACCCGCTTCTTGGAAACCCTATACAGGGTTGCTATGAGTCAGAACCAATTCAAAGGCACTTAACAACCACAACAAATCATTATTTAACCACCAGTCGTCTATCAGTTTGTCATACTGTGGTGACTTGCATGTTGCTGTGATGCTGGAAGCTATGTATGACACCAATGCTGGCAGGGCCGCCCATGGTACACAGGTTTCAGCTGAGGGTCCAGGCTAAGACATATTCAGAAGAAGAAGTTAACTTTTTCTGAATGTCTAACCCTGAAAACTTTATGAATATCAGTGGAACACTGTCAGCACCAGAATATTGAATATTGAAGCATGATGAATAGCACCAGAATATTGTCTGATATAGTGCCAAAAGTAGAACCCCTCAGGTGGGAAGGCATTCAAAATACATCTGGGAAAGAGCTACCTCCTCAAAGTACAGTTGATCATGATGATGTGAATGGAGTAAAGTCTACAGGATGTTCATTTGCTGATGGAACACAACTCAAAATGAGAAGCAACTACAAACATCCATAAATAATTGGAACATGAAATATATGAAGTATGAATATGGGAAATTCAAAGTTGTGAAAAATAAAATGAAATGCATAAACATTAATAGAGAGAACACATAAAGATGTTAAGTGCCATCAAGTCGGTTCCAAAATATAGTGACTCTGTATAGGATTTCCAAGGAATGGCTGGTGAGTCTGAATTGCCAACCTTGGGATTCAAACCTACCGTGTGGTCAAGTGCTTATCCTACAGCACCAAACCAGGACTCCTGAAATGTACTGGTGTTGACAGTTCTGAATCTGACAATCTGACAATCACTATCAATTCTGTGCCAATAATGACAAATTTAACAGGAATGGCATTACATTCATCATCAAAAAGAACATTTGAAATATCTGTCTTAAAGTACATGCTGTCTGTGATAGGGTAATGTCCTTATGCCTACAAGACCATTTAATTATACTATTAATCAAATTTATGTACCAACTACTAAAGCCAGTGATGACAAAATTGAAGAATTTCTACCAGCTTCTTTAGAATGAAGTTTATCAGATATGCAATAAAAATGTATTAATAATCAAGTTGTGTTAATAATAGTAGGTCAGAAACAAAGAGAAGGATCAGTGGTTGGAAAATATGGCCTTGATGATAGAAGTGGTGCTGGAGATTACATGAGAGAGCTTTGCAAAACCAATTACTTCTTCATTGCAAATACATTTTAAGAAAACACAGAAGATGATTATACACATGGACTTCATCAGATGTTATATACAGAAGTCAAATTGACTACATGTGTGGAAAGACACAGTGGAAAAGCTACATAACAAGGCCAGGGGTCTATTGAGACTGTGGAAAAGACTATCAATTGCTGATTTGCAAGTTCAGGCTGAAGCTGAATAAAATGTAAACAAGTTAACAAGAGCCAAAATATGACTTTGAACATATGCCACCTGAATATAAAGATCACATCAAGAACAGATTTAATGCATTTGACATTAATGACTGAAGACCAGAAGAGTTGTGGGATGACCTCAAGAACATACAAGAAGCCAGTAAAAGGCCATTAAGAAAACAAGTAAGGAAGAACCACCCAATATGGATGTCAGAAGAGACTCTGAAATTTACTCTCCAGAGTGGTGGTAACAGTGATGTACCATGGAGTTTATTCCGACTCATAGAAACCCTGCATAGGGTTTCTGAGCCTATAAATCTTTATGGGAGCTGAAAGTCTCATCTTTCTCCTGAAGAACATCTGGTAATTTTGAAGTGCTGACCTTGAGGTTAGCAGCCTGACTTATACCCACTATGTTACCAGAGCTCCTTCTCCATAGTAGAGATACTAAACCAAATGGAAGAAATGAGGAGCTAAAAGTTTTGAACAGAAAATTTCAAAGAATAGTTCAAGAAGATGAAGTCAATTATTATAACAAACTGTGAAAAGATTTGGAGTTAGAAAAACAAAGGGGAGGCGGGGCTTGATGGTGGCTAGGGTGGAGGTGCAGTAAAGTTCACCATCAGCAATACCACAGAATACCAGGCAAAGCAGATCCAGGGCAGAGCTCCAAAACTCGGAACCACAGAGATAGGAGTATTGTAAAAGTTTGAAGGCTTATAGATTGTGGGATTGAAGCTGAAGTAAAAAAATCTCATACTTTTGAATCTGCTGGGCTGGGCTTAGAGGCCCAGAGCAGACATCTTGGGTGAGACCAAACAGCAAGACCAAGCAGGGGAGCAGAAACACCATGGAAAAACGCCATGGGAACCTTGGAACAAAGGTAGACAATATACTTTGTCGGTTTGCTTTGTTCTGGTTTTCTTTCTTTCTTTTTTTTTGGTATCTGGCCATTGGCACGTCCACTGTTTGCCCACCTCCATTCTGGTGACTAGAGGGGGAGCCTGAGTGATTGGACACCCCCCACCATCACCACTGATGGGTTCTTCTGTCACGTGTGCACACAGATACTCAGTCCAAGGGCAGGCCCTGAACGTTTTTTCTGAAAGCAGAGAATACCAGTGCTGCATCCATTTGTTGAAACATTTCAATTTGAAGTTTCAATTCTTGGAGTCTTGTTTTTCACCCTTGTCTTCAGTGCTGCTAGGGCATCGTCCCTCATTACCATCTATTTTAGGTACTGTGACTCTATGTATCCCTTTCATCTTCATTTGATTCCGTTTGATTCATTCAATATTTTTTTCCCAAAGAATCCAATATTGCAAGTCTTGGTTTGAGTTTTTCTTAAATTCTTTCAATTTGGGAAAATCTTCATGTGTTACTCCATTTTAGTTTTTTTAACTCCAGGTCTTTGAACACTTAATAATAATAATTGACTTTGTCTTCCCAGTTTTTAAGCTGATTTTAAAAATATATATATTTTATTGTGAATTATGTGTTAGTTTACATGGGAAAACATTAGATTTACATTCATTCTATTGTATATTGTTTCATTGCCATGGTTACAATCCCCTCCATGCATTATCAACCAACCAAAGGGTATATCCTGCAAGCCTGCCCGCCCCCTCCCCGCCCCCAACGGTGGTAGCACACAGCCCCTCTCCCTCTCTGGGTCTAGAGTCTCCAACTGTTCCATCTCTCCAAGTCATAGTCTCTGCCTCCATCACCGGCATCACTGCTTCTCTGGGTAGGGTCCTCGCACACTGCTGTTTCCCTTTATGGTCACAGGGACCTCTGCTCCTGAACTAAAAGTCAATCAATCTCTCCCTACCTTTCGCTACACAGTGTCTACCTTTACATTTCCAACCACCACAGTCAGT
>NW_006408652.1:1851948-1852946 GCF_000296735.1 Chrysochloris asiatica | reverse complement strand
TCTATAGGTGTAGGTCAAGTTCATCAAATTGTATCTGATTACTCTTTTTTTCCTCTTCTTTCTTCTTCTAGTTGAAATCTGTTCATCCAGCCATTGAAGCCAGGTCAAGTGGGTATTATCTGTAAGTGTGGGTATTCTTGTGCATATGTCCTATCTTCTTATCAGCTGGATGCTTCACTCTCCACTCTAGTCCTCTATGGCTATGTCACTGACTCTGGGCCCATGAGTCCCCTGGTTTGCCATGCTGATGACTAACCAGGTCTCCACTTGGGTTCATAGAAGTCTATAGAATGTTATAGGGCTTAGCTCGCAGCTTCATTGCTGTTTTTCCCTAACTTCCCCTTATCGGTGACCCACGTGGTCACCAATCCGAGCACAAGCCTGCTCGTGTATTCCCACTGAGTCTTAGTCTAGCCAGGGGGTTTGCCCTGAGGGGACCCAACCACTTGCCTTGATGTCTCCTGGGCAAGCAACTTACTTGTTATTGTAGTAATCTGTTGGATTGCCATTGTTGTTTTGTATTTTTCGTTAGTTTTTCTTTCAAGAAGTATCTTCTGTTCTTCTATCCACTCCAAACTGGTCTGCTTGTCCTTTCAAGTGGGAATTTCCCACATGAAGATTCTGGATGGGGTTCAGGATTTCACCTACGGTCTTATGCAATGCAGAGGCTCCGCAGGAAATCTCCTTCACTGGGCATGTTGTAGCCCAATTTTAGGTATTCCAATCAGATATAGACAGAAGATGAACTAACAAGCTTTCTTTGGCAATATTTCTGGCTATTCCTTTCTCTCCCCCTCTAGTGTCTATTTTATAATGGTATGCCAGGGAAATCAAGATTCAAAAGACAGCCAAGCATCTTAATATTATTTTCCCCCTTTTGACTATTCCAACCATGTCACTGTGGTTGTCTCTGTTTCCCAGGGTCCTGTTTTTCCAAGGTTGTGCATACATCATTATTTACATCTGTCCTAGTTGTTGTTGTTGTTGTCAGGTGCCAT
>NW_006408652.1:1849938-1851175 GCF_000296735.1 Chrysochloris asiatica | reverse complement strand
ACTCGTTTTATGGCTCATATTTCTTGTGGGGAAATACCAAGTAGATGAATTGCTGGATCATAAGGTATTTCTATTTCCAACCTTCTAAGGAAGCACCATATTGCTTTCCAGAGTGGTTGGACCATTTTGCAATCCTACCAGCAATGCAGGAGTGTCCTAGACTCTCCACAACCTCGCCAGCATTAAATGTCCTCTACTTTTATTTTTATTTTTGCTGTTATTGCTGGTGTAAGATGATATCTCATTGTTGTTTTGATTTGCATCTCTCTAAAGGCTAGTGATCATGAACATTTCTTCATATGCTTGTTGGATGCCCAGATCTCCTTGGTAAAGTGTTTGTTTATGTCCTGTGTCCATTATTTTTTTCACTTTTTAGGATGTTAGAGAAATTTTCTTCCAGCATTTCTTGAACTATTTCTTCTGTGGACTTGTGTGCTTCTTGTACTAGAATGCCAATATTTCTTAAGTTATTCCACTTCATGTTGTCCAACATGAATCTTAGATCTTCTTCAGATTTTTTTTTTATCATTTTGTCTGTTTGCTGTTCTATCTTAGTGGTATTGAAAGATTTGTCTTCCAGCTCACTTATTCTGCCTTCCATCTCGTCTATTCTACTCCTTTGCCCTTTCAGAGAATTGTCTATTTCTGGTATTCTGTTATTGATCATTTGGACCTCTTTCTGTGGGTTTTGAATTGGTTCCAGTGCTGTATCTATCTTATCTGATTGTTCCTGTAACACTTTCCTGACTTCTTCCTTATTTTTCTGAACTCCATTGTAAAGTGTTTTGAAACATTTTATAATAATTTTTTTCTGAATTCCTTCTCAGGCACTTTCAAGGCTTGCCCTCCTTCCAGAATGGAGTCTAGGTCTACCTCTAGGTCATTTTTCTCAGACATTTTATCTTGTTTCTGGACATGTGCTGATATGGTGATCTGCTTTTGCTTCTTGGACATGTTTAGTGTTTATCTGTGGCCTTAATTCTTAATTTAGTATGTGTTTTGGTATTTCTTATGCTTTCTGATTGCTTCCAGGTAGATGTGATCAGGATGTGGGCTTTTCACTCTTCTTATTGCTTAATGCAGAGTAACTTTCACAGGTGTTGTCTGTTTCCCTGGTATATGGCAGTTGGTATTGGTTCTTGCCTGGGTTTTGGTGTTTTATAGAATGTGATTGTAGTTTGGCTATATGGCAGCAGTTGCTGGCTTTTCTTGTGTAATATAAGGAGAGAAAGGATTC
>NW_006408652.1:1847507-1848573 GCF_000296735.1 Chrysochloris asiatica | reverse complement strand
TGCAAATCACTTTCCAATTCTGCCAGCACCATCTGTTGAAGAGACTATCACCTCCCCATGTGATATATTTAGCCACTTTGTCAAAAATCATTTGGCTGTATGTGGATGGGTTAATTTCTGGGGTTTCTATTGTATTCCATTGATCAATGAATCTTTCATTGTACCAGTACCAAGCTGTTTTGACCACTGTAGCTGTGCAATAAATTTCAAAGTCGGGGAGCGACAGGTTTCCAACCTTGTTCTTCTTCTTAAGCAGTGCTTTGCTTATCCTGGGTTTCTTCTTTCCTTTTGATATAAAGTTTGTAATTGTTTTTTCCATTTCTCTGAAGAATGTTGTTGGAATCAGGATTGGGAATCCATTATATGTATAAATTGCTTTGGGCATTATTGACATTTTCACAATGTTAAGTCTTCCTATCCAGGAGCATAATACATTCTTCCATTTTTATAAGTCTCTTTGGTTTCTTGTAATACTGTTTTGTAGTTTTGTTTGTATAGGTCCTTTGTTTCTCTGGTTACATTTATTTCCAGATATTTCATCCATTGGGTGCCCACTGTAAATGGTATTGCTTTCCTAATGTCCTTTTCAATGCTGTCGTTATTGGTATAGAGGAATCCATCAGATTTTTGTATGTTGATCTTATACCCTGCCACTTTGCTGCATCTTCCAGTGAAGACTAGTAGCTTTTTTACTGAGTCTTTGGGTTTTTCTACGTGTATTATCATATCATCTGCAAATAGAGAGAGTTTTACATCCTCTTTGCCAATTTGGATGCCTTTAATTTCCCTGTCTTGTCATATAGCTCTTGATAAGGCCTCTAGCACTATATTGAATAGGAGTGATGACAAAGGGCATCCTTGTCTGGTTCCTGTTCATAGAGGGAAGAATTTCAGTTTTCTCTCCATTGAGAGTAATGTACGCTTTTGGTTTTGTATATATGCTCTTAATTAAGTTGAGGTATTTCCCTTCAATTCCTACTTTGTTCAGGGTTTTTTATCAGGAATAGATGTTGGATTTTGTCAAATGCCTTTTCTGCATCAATCGATATGATCATGATGTTCTTTT
>NW_006408652.1:1833985-1845228 GCF_000296735.1 Chrysochloris asiatica | reverse complement strand
TACATGAGGAAGCATTAGTTTTACATTTATTCTATCATACTTCATTTCATTGTCATAGTTACCATCCTGTCCATGCATCATCCTCCAACCAAAGGGTATACCCTGCAAGCCTGCCCGCCCCACCTCCCACGGTCCTCAGCACACAGCCCCTTTCCCTCTCTGGATCTCAAGTCCCCAGCCACTCCATCTCTTCACACCATCCTCTCTGTCTCCATCTCAGGCCTCACTGCTTCTCTGGGTGGGGTTCTGCTCTCTGCTCTTCTCCATTGATGGTCCCAGGGCCCTACACTCCTAGACTGAAAGGTTAATCACTCCCCTCCTTGCTATAAAATATCTGCCTTTACATTTCCAGTCCTCACAATCAGTCCTGTAACAATTATTCACCATTGCATCACAAAAGACCCATCTGCATTTCTTTTCATCCGCCCTTCCCAGACAGGTTGGGTACTACTCACTGGAGACTTTACTATCCTCCCCACCCTGTGGATCTAGGTTCCCTCTTGAAAGCTTGTAAGCCAGTCACTTCTTACCTTTGTATCCCTCCCCCCATTTTGGATAGCCAATGTTCAAGTTGCCCATCCTTATCCACTCTTTGTGTGGAGGGGGTGGGAATAATTCTTGGAGGCAGGATTTGTTTTCTCTTTTGAGCTACTGCATTTATAGGTGTAGGTCAAGTTAATCAAGTTGTATCAGATGATGGTTTTTGTTTGTTTGTTTTTTTACCCCTCTTCTTTCTTCTTTGGGTTGAGCTCTGTTCATCCAGTCATTGAAGCCATGTCAAGTGGGTATCATCTGCAAGTGTGGGTGTTCTTGCATCTGTCTGTCCTCTTCTTATCAGCTGGTCGTTTTGCTCTCCACTCTAGTCCTCTGTAGCTGTGTCACTGACTCTGAGCCCATGAGTACCCAGGTCCGGCCTCGCTGCTGGCCAACCAAGTCTCCACTCGGGTTCACAGTAGTCTGCTGAACGATGCAGGGCTTAGCTCGCCGCTTCATTGATGTTCTTTGGTGACTTCTCTTTATGGGTGACATGGGTGGTCGCCAATCAGAGAGTGTATTTCCATTGTGTCCTAGTCTTGGAAGATGATTTGCACTGAGAGGACCCAGCCACTTGCCTTGATGTCTCCTGGGCTAGCAACTTGCTTGTTCTTGTGGTAACAGTTGGATTGCCCTTACTTACTGTTCTGTATTTTTCCTGTAGTTCTGTCTTTCAAGAAGTGTCTTCTGGTTTTCTGGCTGCTCCAGGCTGGTCTGCTTGCCCTTTCAAGAGGAAAGTTTCCCATCTCTGAAGGTCTGGATGTAGTTAGGCTTCCATCTATAGTCTTATGTACTGCTGAGGCTCTTCAGGAAACCTCCTTCACTGGACACATTGTAGTCCCATTTTAGTTATTCCAATCAGTTATAGGCAGAAGATGAACTTACAAGCTTTCTATGGTGACATCTCTGGCTATTCCTTTCTCTCCCCCTCCAGTGACTGTTTTATAATATAATGTATGGAAAACCAAGGTTCAAAAGTTAGCCAAGCATCTTAACATTATTGCCCCCTTTTCCCCATTCCAACCATATCCCACTCTCTGTATCCCGGAGCCCTGTTTTCCCAAGGCTGTGCCTACATCATTTTTTACTTCTGTCCCATTTAGCTCAGTCATACCTGTCTAATTGTTCTCCCGTCTGTTTTGTTCTTCCATCCCCCTCTCCCTACTTGTATATTGTCTCTATCCCCGACACCAAAACTATCCTGTGTCTATTCCCTGCCCTGTGCTCCACCTTCCCCTCCTGCCCTTAACACTACCCCTACGTCCTAGCAACCTGCTAAGAATCTACTTTAGTGGGATACCCTACCCACCATCCTTGACTTTGTCTTTTTGAGTTGTCCTTTGAAATTTTCTGTTCAGCTCTTTTACCTCTTCATTTCTTCCATGTGCTTTAACAACTTTATACTGCAGAACAAGTTTCAGAGTATCTTCTGACATCCATTTTTGTCTTTTCTTTTTTTTTTCTGTCTTCTTAGTCACCTTTTGCTTTCTTGATGTCATCTCACAACTCTTCTGGTTTTCAGTCATTAATGTCCACTACATCAAATCTATTCTTGAGATGGTCTCTGAATTCAGGTTATATTTTGGCTCTAGTGTACTTGTTTTAATTTTCTTCAGCTTCAGTCCGAACTTGAATATAAGTGATTAGGGTCTCTTCCACAGTCTGCCCCTAGCTTTGTTTTGGTGGATGATATTGAGCTTCTCCACCATGTTTTTCACACAGTTATAGTCAATTTGATCCCTTTGTATTCCATCTGTAATCTTCATGGAATTAGATTGACAGCTGTTTTTCATTTGGCATCAGTGTTTAGGTTATCACTGATTGCAAACCTCTTACACCACCCAGGGACCAATGATTTTGCAAATAATTACAAATGTATGTAACGTTATGAATCACATCTATTTAGACAAATGAAAGACTGTGAATACATCATATGTAACATCCCTTTTTGTAGAAAAATTTTAGATGGATTACCTGCCTTATAGAAAATTCTTATATTATTGAAATTGTTGCACAAAGGCAGTCACCCAAAGGTAAAAGATGTGCACTTTGTGTGGATAACTGACATCACATAATTTATTCAGTGTTAAAACAAAAATAAATAACTGTTTTTGAAAATACAATTCTATCATGAGTCAAGAGAACAAGAACATTTATCATTATTAGCACCATAGTCCTCATTGTAGATTTTCTTAGATGCTGCTTGAGAGCTAGTTCACACTTGTAGATTTTCTTTTTTTGCATGATGGCATGAGGCCAAGATAGTGGGCAAATGAATAAGAAAACTGGCACAGATTCAGAAGTGTGTCTGATTCTGGGCCTGCCATGATCAGGTGATACAGACTTTGGAAATAACTAAGACCTTTGTACTCACTGATACTAAGTCCACAAGCAAGTGTGGCTTCATATAGGATAGGTGTTGTCTTCCTTCCAAACTAACCAAACTAGTTGCTGTTTAGTCAATTCCAACTCATGACAACCCCATGTGTACAAAGTAATGCTATGCTGCATTGGGTTTTCATGGGTATCATCCACACAAAATTCACCTTTCAGAAGCAGCTAGCCAGTTGTTAGTTAAATGATTAACTGTTTGCACTACCCAGGGTTTTCCCTAGTGTTCTTTATACCCTTTAAATTCTGCTTACATTCTCTTGCTGGTGTGCAACTCCAAGTGGTTGCTCACCAGGTATTTCTTGAATGAATGAATGAATGAATACATGAATGAATTAGTAAGTAAGTGACTAGTCAAATTTTAAGTATTTAGGGACAAGGGAAAGTGAGTCATAACCTGCAGCTCAATAGTGTGTGACAGGCACACCCAAGCTTTTCCAGTTGTCTGCATGCCCATGTTCAGTAGTACGTGGAACAGATGTCCTTAAAAGCATGTATTTGTTTTTTATCTACCAGAGGAGATCAAAGAGGATAATAAAGCCGAGACTCTTGATCATTTTTTTCAGGATTTTGTCTTTGGTAGTTGATCATTCTTTCAGACTATTGATTTTCCTTTTAATGAAAACTTGCTTTCTTTTTATTTTCTAGTTACTGTGAATGGATAGCAGCATTCATTCTTGTGAGCAAATCTTAAGTCCAATTTCATTTAGCTGTTATCCATAATCTATTCCCGTTTTAGGAATAAAGTAGAATTGTTGTTTGAAATTATTTTCTCATCTTTTTCTGCCCCCTGATTTGCTCATAACCAATATAAATGAAATGATTTAGGTTTCAAATGGGAACATTAAGGCTTCATAAGGGGATAGACTTGCTACATAGCATTAAGTAATTTTTTGAGTTAAAATGATTCTTTGGAATTAAAACACACACACATATACACACATAAATTAATACATAAGACAATTACTTAAGTAAATAAAGTCAAAATACTTACACCAAAAATGGCGTAAGTATTTTAGCTACATCCAAACATCCATTTTTTTCCAAACAAGTTAGTATAGACATCTAACCAATTCAGATGAAATGAAATAAAATGGAAGAACAATAGAAGCAAGAACAATAATAACATAAACTGCCAGCAGAATAGCAACTCTCAAAGCAATTATTCGATGTATTCAAATCGCCCTGGCTCCCTGTTAGGAATCTAGATGTATTGATTCAGCCTGACTCAATCATTTTTGAGCACCTATACAGGGTCGCTATGGGTCTGAATCAACTCGATGGCACTTGACAACAACACAACTGTGTGCCAGAAGTATCAAACCTTGGGATAGAAATGGGTGTCATAGGGAAGGAAGCAAAATGTTATGGGAAACAATACCTTTTCCCTCTTGGTGTGTTTCTGTTATCATACTCCCTGGAATCTTTTGTGCTGCTTAAAACAGAAATTGTTGTTGTTAAGTGCCATCGAGTCGGTTCTGACCCATAGCGACCCTGAACAGGGTTTCCAAGGCTGTGAATCTTTACGGGAGCAGAAAGCCTCATCTTTCTCCTGCTGAGCAGCTGGTAGTTTCAAACTGCTGACCTTGCAGTTCGCAGCCCGATTTAGCTACTACCAACTCCACAATACCTTTCTTGATAGTGCCAGGTGACACTAAGCATACTTATTTTGTATATCTCTGAAAATGCCCTGTGTATCTCTCTTTGTTTATGCCCTAGCTACATTGTTGGATCATTCTACATGTGTGTAGAAACATGTTCAAAATTATGAGTTTTATATCGGAGTTGTCCTTAATAGAAGAAAAAAATGGAAGTTACCAATGCTTAACAATTATGTGGTCCTATAATGAAAAAATATATTGTCATTAAAAATAATATTACAGATGTTCTCTCACTGGCCTACAAGACTCTATATCATCTGTGCATCCACTGCTTTTAGACAGCCTCTCTTGCTACTCTTTCTCTCACTCACTGTTCTCCAGACACATGTCTTTGAACATACTAGTCACAGAGGCACTTTAGGGATTTTAACTTGTTATTCCCACTGCTGGACCACTCTTCCCTCAAATGGAGTTAAATCTAGAAACTTGGTAGCGGCGAGCTGTATAGATTCTTGTCAGTATAAAACAAAAGTAAAATAATAATAATAATAATAATAATCCCATTACTGTGAAATACAAAGGCCTGGAGAACTGTTTTAACAAAGATTATAGCTAAGGAAATCCTGTGGAGTGGTTCTACTCTGTAACATAAAGGACCTTCATGATTCTTGTTGATAATTTTCTTGCTTTTTTGTGTGTTTTTTTTAAATATAGAATTGGAGGGCTAGGTAATTTTAAGATTAATGTGGTGGTTGGGAAGGTAGGAAATAGAAGGAAATATAAGAAAGCTTGAATTCGTATTTGTGGAAAATAGATGAGCATGCTGACCATAAGAACATAGCAGGATTTCTGGTCAATGTGGAGGGACCATTTGAACTTCTGCTGATGAGTTTTTAATGATTCCATTCTGTCCTTCCATGTTGCATGGAACTTTAACTTGGTTAAAGTTCAGCTTTCTAGACACAAGTACTATGAAAACAGACTCAAGGGTTAGTCTTTTCTGTTTTTAAGTTTTTATTGTAAATTGAGTGATAGTTTACATGGGAGAACATCAGCTTTGCATTCATCCTATCATATTTTATTTCATTGGAATGATTACAATTCCCTCCATGCATCATCATTCAACAACATTTGCTTTCATTCCTTCTGTTGTTGTTGTTGATGATGCTTTGGGATGTACACCGAAGCACTCAGGAATACATAACCATTCAAACAACCAAAAGGTTCACCCCACAAGTCTGCCCCCTGGCCATCAGCACACAGCCCCTCTCCCTTCCTGAGTCCAGAGTTCCCAGCTGCTCCTTCGTCTCTGCCTCCATCTCTGGTGTCACTGCTTCTCTGGATAGTGTCCCGCACTCCTCTCTTCTCCCTTGATGATCTCAGGGTCCTCCGCTCCTGGACTGCAAGATCAACCACTCTCAAGGGTCATTCTTGAGTTTATACAAAGTGTACCTAAAGTCTGTTTGATGCTAAGGTGCAGGTACTATCCACTGTATCATACTTCCTCAAATGTAAATCAGAATCATGATGGAGCAAAGGCTGGTAAGATCTTTCAAATGTTGTTTTCACTAAGATAGCTAGGTAAAAATAAAATTGTTTCTTTTAAATTTAAGTCAGTGTCATTGACATTTCTGAAACCATAGAATAAATATAGAATGATATCATTATAGTAGCTTGGGGGAAGCTATGTGTTGGTTGAGCCAACTGGGCTTAAATTCTGTCTCAGATTTGTCACTTCAACCAACCTCAGGAAGGTGACTAGTTCTAGGTCTATGTACATTGAGTTGGGAAGAAGTTCTAGTTTAGACAAAATCCATCTGGCTTTCAATCAGTTTTTACATGCAGCTCCTGTAGACATATGTGAAACAAGAGCTTGATAAACTATGTTGATGTGATTTCAGATATGGTTGGACTACATTCAGTCCATGGGTTATGAACAAAGTCTCTTCCTAATTGTGTCCTTAAGAGGAATTTTTAGGTAAAGTGGACTAGATGCATGTGGTTCTTACTTAGTCTTACTTGAGTGCAAGAAAAGCCTTGAAGCCTTATAGTAATTTAAAAGCTGCATATGCAGCAGGTAAAAGTAACTGATGAATTTGTTGTGAGTAGGGGTTGGTTCTATCTTTTCAAAGTGAGGACATATTTATGTAACATTAAAAGGCAAGTATGTCCTTAATTCACACATTAGGAACTCAGGGACTGTCTATACTTTATTTATTCCTAATGAATCAGTATCTTTATCAGGAATGCCCTATCACCTAGTTGCTTGAGATCTATTTTCCTATTATCATCTCAAAGCTTTATCTCCATTAATACTTTGGCTTTTCACTGACTTAACTCATTTTTTCTTTTAGTATGTATAATACTTCATCTTTCGAGTTGCATTCTCCTTCCTGACTATGTCAAAGATGGATGGAAATGAATATACATTTGCCTTTTACACTTACAGAGTCCATCCTAGAGTTTTTCTACACAGAGTTGCATCCTCTGACTTAGATAAGACGCTACTCCTTTTGTATACAAAAACAGGAGTACATTTTCTATTTAAGTAGCGATTATTTTTCATTCTACTATAAGACCTAAAGGAGCTCTGGTAGCGTAGTGGTTACAAATCGGGCTGTGAACTGCAAGAACAGCAGTTCGAAAATACCAACTGTTCTGCAGGAGAAAGATGAGGCTTTCTGCTCCTGTAATGATTTACAGCCTCGGAAACCCTTTACAGGGTTGCTATGAGTCGGAACCAACTCCATGGCACATAACCACCACCATAAGACCTTAGTCACTTTTGCTGCTTAGAGTCTCTTTGTGGAACATAGATCTGGAGACAATATTTGTAATTTAGTAAACAGGATAATTTACCAAATGTCCTCTTGAATACATAAATGCAATGAATATGCCTTCCTTGCATTTAGGTGATCCCGTGTGAATGTGTCTGGCCAATAAAATGTTACTGGAAATGGTATGGACCACTTCCTAGCTCTAGTTGTTAAGTGCCGATGAGTCAGTTCTAACCCATAGTGACCCTGTTTCTGAGGAGTGACGGTTGAGCTTGAACCATCAACCTTCAACTCAGGTTCAAGTCAACTTTGAAATCTAGCGCATTAATCCACAGCGCCACACCAGGACTCCATTTCCTAGCATGTTGTTGTTGTTAGGTGCCATAGAATTGGTAGAGACATTATGCACAGCTCCTGCTAAAATTCCTGTGTGATGCTCCATGCTAACTTTCACCCTCTTGCCTGCTTAGGATTTGAGTCCTTGGAAGATGGCAAGATAACTGGATGGAAAGAGCATGGGATCTGTTAAGAATATGTGGAATATAGTCCTTCTGGGGAATCTATGTTGGGGTGTGATGTAAGAAATAAAAACTTTGCACGTTATGGTCAAGATTTAGAAATTATTTGGTTTCAGAAGTTAGTATCCTTGTCAATGACTCAGGCCAAGTTGAACATCAATTTTCAGATTAACAGACATGACATATTTTGGACTAATTTTTGGTGGCTGAATTGCCACATTTGATCAATTAGGTATTTAAGTCATAAAGACCACTTGCTGTCTGTCAACGTGGTTGCACGTTTACATCTTCCAGTTCTCTCTGAGCTGCTACTCATCATTCATCCATACATTTATTTATTTAATTGGTCATACCTCTTCATATTGTCTTCAATAGCATGTTAGGTGGAGGTTTGCATCCTGGTGTGGCGCTGTGGGTTAATGTACTGGACTGCAAAGTTGGTATGAACCTCAAGGTCAGTGGCTCAAGCTCACCAGTCACTCCTCAGAAACCCTATATAGGGTCCCTATAAGTCAAAACCTACTTGACAGCATTTAACAACAACAACAACAAAAAAAAAACATATATAGACAAAGCTCCAACTAACATACTTTTAGTTCAAACAGTTAAGTGCTAGACTATGAACCAAAAGATTGACAGTTCAAACTCATCCAAAGGTGCCTTTGAAGAAAGTCCAGGTAATACGTTTCTAAAAGGTCACAGGTATACAAACCTTATGGAACAGTGCTCTTCTAAAATATGTGGGATCATCATAAGTCATAATTGATTCCATGGCAACAGATTATTTTGGTTATCTGTACCAAGGACCTTACAAAAGTTCATGGAAAAATAGAATGAAAAGATAACAGATTCTTTTCACAAATTTTTAATCCCCTATGAATACAAACTAAAATAAGTTTAGTTGATTTTATTCCTTTTATTTTTTTTTTAGCAAATATGGAATTTTTTTTTTTTTTGCATTTAGCTAACAAAAAGTGTATTGGCCCTTATATGACTTCAATATGAATTTCCTGGTGTGGCACTATAGGATAAGCACTGGACTGCTAACTGCAAGGTCAGTGTTTTAAACCCACCAACTGCTTCTCAGAAAGTCTATACAGGGTCACTATGAGTCATAACTGACTCCACCACACTTAACAATAACAGCAACAGTGCTATGCAGACACTATACAGAGGCTTCAGAAAACTCTGTTACCTTTTAATTTTACTTTTCCACGAACCTTTTAAAGCCTCTTCATATATGTGACTCCTTTGATTAATATCAAACATATTATGTTTCCATAAACATTCAGTATTAGAGCTATGGTCATTTAACCTGACATCACAGTACATCCTTACTGGTTGATATGTAGGTCACATATTTAGCACAGCTAAAATAATCCAAACATTTAGAGCTCTGAGAAGGTCAGGATGAGTCAATGGTGGAACAGTAGTATCATTTATTGATCTTATTCAGGAAATGCAAAAGAATGCTATTAATTAATATTTTTTATTTATTGAATTTACAATTTATCATTAAGCACCAAAAAACATCTTATGAAAGTACCAAATGTTTTTGTTTTATAACATCAGCTCTTTGTGTCTGTAGAGTCCAATGTCAGCAACATATATATATATTTATATACCTATTAAATTCATCCTCTATAGCACTGATACCAATAATAAAAAAAAGTTACAATAACTTTCATTGAACCATTATGAACACTATATTAAATAGGAAAACCCAGGTATATTTTGAACATTTATTTAAGAAGAACAACAAAATAAAAGATTCATGGAAATCATGTCTCTGCTTGCAGCTTCACCATAGGGAAATCTAAATCATGTTTGCTTAGGTTTACTGTAAGAAAAGACCTTGACAATAAGACAGTCTTTGTTCCAATGGTCTCATTTAATCCATGCATGAGTTAACTGTGATAAGAACTGCACCTGAAACTTTTGTAGACAGTCTTCCCAATTTTTTCTCCACCGAAAAAAGAAAGAACGTACTTTCTATGGTTAGAATATTTATGTTGTTGGTGTTGTTGTTATGCGCCGTGAAGTCAGTTCTGACCATAGCGACCCTGTACAGGGTTTCCGAGGTTGTAAATCTTTATGGGAGCAGAAAGCCTCGTCTTTCTCCCGTGGAACAGCTGGTAGTTTCGAACTGCTAACCGCGAGATTAGCAACCCGATTCGTAACCACTATGCTACCAGAACTCCTTTGGAGTATTTATAGGAGTAATAAATGATTACTTGAAAAATCAAATAAAACTTGGGAAATATGGAAAACCTCATAGGATTATTTTTTTCAATTTTCTTATATAGGTTGTATTTCTTATAAAGATATGTTTATTTAGAAAGAAAGAATACAGAACTTTGGAAACTTTCCCATCCCCACTGATAATATATTTAGAGGTTTTATCAAGCTCAAGTTTTAAATATAGGATTCTAAATTGAAGAGGGAAAAATAAATTTGAGGGTATCTTCTCCATGACTTTAATTAACAATCCAAAAATTTACAAATAGGAAATTCACTTAATTTTCAAAACCACACACACACACACACAATGAATTGGAGAGGGAAAGAGAATTAAATGTTTTGAGAACTTAAAAAAAACAAACAAAGAACACAATTCTCTTTTAAAAATATATAATCTAAAAAACACAGTAAAGGTAAAAAGAGGAAGTGCTCTAATGTCTGGTAATGAGCATTCCAATATTTTGTCGGAAAATTAGTGAGTTTACAATGCTTGAAAACAATTTGCTTGTGCTATTTATTTTCTTATTGGCAAGTATATGTAAAGTGAAATCAACTTCAACTGGGCCTGTATCCAAATTGTTAAATATTCCTTAATTAATTCCAAGTTAAATTAGCTTTTACTGTGTATCTGAACTCAAGACCAAAAGCCTTATTCAATATTAAAGATTTCAAGACAGGTTTTTTTATTTGGGGAGGGGATAATATTTTCTAAATATTTCCATTTTTTTCTATAGACATTTGCATTGATTTCAGCTTGGTTGGCATTATTGACTTTGTCATTCCCATCTTGTTTTTCTAAAATAAATTAAAAAAGAAAGGAGAGAAGAGAGGAGAAATAATAAAAGACATTATAAAAAAAAAAAAGAAACAGCTTTGTTGCCATCGTATCTTCCCTTTGATAATTTGGGTCTGGGTTTGAACAAAGGCACTCTGGTGGCACAGGGGGTTAAGCATCAGTCTACTAACTGACAGGTTGGCAGTTAGATTTACAGCCTTGGAAACAGCTTATACGGTCAGTATCCAACAGAATCAACTCAACAACAGTGGATGGCAAAGACTGAAACAGAAAATGTAGTGATTACATATTTTTTTTTTAAATATTGCTTGAATGAAAATTTCAAGCATGAATGTCTACAGTTATAACTTTTAAAAGTCTAGAAATAAAGGCTAGATCAGATTGT
>NW_006408652.1:1822060-1830845 GCF_000296735.1 Chrysochloris asiatica | reverse complement strand
TAAGATTTCAATTTTTATTTCATCAATTCCTGGCATTCTTTGCCAATTCTTTCAATGCACCTTGAACTTCCTCCTTCAGTATCATTGGCTCTTGGTTATATGCTATCTCTTGAAAGGTTGAACATTAACCATTTCCTTTTGATACAGTGACTCTGTGTATTCCTTCCATCTTCTCTTGATGATTTCTGCATCATTCAATAATTTGCCCAGAGACTATTTCAATAATGAAAGTCAAGGCTTGATTTTTTTTTCTTCAGTCCCCCCAGCTTGATAAATGCTGAGCGTGTTCTACCTTTTTGGTTTTCTGACTCCAGAGCTTTGCACATTTTGTTGTAATATTTGGCTTTTTCTTCTCAAGCTGATCTTTGAAATTTTCTGGTCAGCTCTTGGACCTCTTCATTTCTTCCATTTGCTTTAACAACTCTACACTGGAGAGCAAGTTTCAGTGTCTCTTCTTACATCCATTTTGATCTTTTCCTTCTTTCTTGTCTTCTCAATGAATTTTTGCTTTCTTCATATATGATATTCTTGATGTCATCCCACAACTCTTCTGGTCTTCAGTCTATAGTGTTTAATGTATCAAATCTGTTCTTCAGATGATCTCTAAATTCAGGTGGGATATAAATAAGCTTCTCGTGGCCTTGTTTTCATTTTCTTCAGCTTCAGTTTGAATTTGCATATGAGTAATTGAGGGTCTGTTCCACAGTCTGCCCCTGGCCTTGTTTTCATTGATGATATGGAGCTTTTCCATCATCTCTTTTTGCAGATGTAGTCAATTTCATTTCTATGTATTCCATCTGGTGAGGTCTATGTGTATAGTCATCTCTTATGCTGTCTAAAGAAGGTATTTGAAGTGAACAAATCATTGGTTTTGTAGAATTCTATCATGCGATCTCCAGCATCATTTCTATCATCAAGGCCATATTTTCTAACTACTGATCCTTCCTCTTTGCTCCCAACCATTGCATTCCAATCACCAGTAATGATCAATACATCTTGATTGGATATTTGATAGATTTCAGATTGAAGAAGTTGGGTAGAATTCTATTTCATCCTTACTGGCTTCAGTGGTTGGTGTGTAAATTTGAATAATAGTGGTATTAACTGGGCTTCCTTGTAGGTGCATGGATATTTTCCTATCACAGACAGCATTGTACCTCATGACTGATGTGGGTATGTTCTTTTTGACAATGAATGCAAAACCATTCCTGTTCAATCTGTCATTCCCCAGATAGTAAACCATGTGGTTGTCAGATTCAAAATGGCCAATACCAGTCCATTTCAGTTCACTAATATCAATGTTTATGTATTCCATTTCATTTTTGACAACTTCCAATTTTCCCAGATTCATGCTTTGTACATTCTGTGTGTCGACTTTCAGTGGATGTTTACAGCTATTTCTCTTCATTTTGAGTTCTGCCCATTCAGCAAGTGAAGGTCCCACAGGCTTTTCTCCCACAGGCTTTACTCCATTCTCATCATCATGGTCAACTCTACTTTGAGGAGACAGCTCTTCCCCAGTTGCATTTTGAGTGCCTTCCAACCTTAGGGGCTCATTTTCTGGTACTATATCTGACAGTGTTTCTCTGCTATTCATAAGGTTTTCAGGATTAAATATTCCAAAGTAGTTCATCTCTCTTTCTTCCTAGTCTGTCTTTGTCAGAAGCTGATCTGAAACCTGTCCACCATGGGTGACCCTGCTGGTATTTAAAATACCGTTTGCATAGCTTTCAGAATTGGTTAGAGCAATATTAAAACATTTATTTCCAAGTGTGACACTGTAGGATCAACACTGGACTTTGAACCACAAGGTCGGCAGTTCAAATCCACCAGGTGCTTCTCAGAAACTTAACTTCACTAGCAATAACAACAACGTAGAATAGAAATTGAATAAGCATGACAACTTAAGAAGGTAAAATGTCTAAGTGTAGTATCTGAATTTTTCCTAGGGTCTTCCTCATTAATTTTTGGAAATTACTGTGCTCTGCTTAGGAATTTGTAAGGAAACAGAGTCAAGAAAGTTCAAAGTCAAATTGTACCCTTGTTATAATGCTATGTCAAACAGCACTAAATTTACCTTTTCATTTAGTATGCAGTACTTCAGACATAGAAACTTGCACACCAGATTTAAATATCAGGCTTTATTTTTTTCTCTCTTCTAACACTGACCCAAGTTAAGTTCTGTTGAGTTGGTTCTAACTCATAGTGACCTTATATAAGTTTTCCAAGGAGTGGTTTGAACTGCTGACCTTAGAAGTCCAGTGCTTATCCTACAGGCCACACCAGGAGTCCTGATTTTTCCTAGTAGTTGGGAAATGTAACAAGAAAATAAAGGTTGATAGTTGAGAACTGATTGTTTGACCTTTGATGAATTACTTAACATCTCTGAAGCTTTCATTTTGTTACCTTTACAATGAGTATAATAACAACTACCACCAAGAATGGCAATGCAAAATGAAAGGGTACTTTTGAAATACTAACCATTTTACCGCCTTTTTTTTATAAACCCCTGTGTTGCTTTTCCTACTCCAAGTCAAGCAGGAAACATTGAGAGAACAAACAGAGATTTCATGTTTTCCCATTGTATTATCTTTTGAGGCTTAAAGTTTTATCCCCTTAAGTTCACATATTAAAATATAAACACTTCTTACATCATGGTTTCTGTGGGTAAGGAATCAGGTTCCGAGTTTCTCAGGAAGCTCTCTCTAGTCAAGGTGGTGACTGTTCTTATACTGATGTCCAGTCATTGAGGGTGAGGGTAATAAGGCATCAAGGGGATCTGTGTCCTGATTCCTATGTGGGAGACATAAGAAGACAGAAAGATCCAAGAAAGGAAATGTGCTGTGTGTCTCAACAGAAGGAGCATAAACAATCCAGTGATCAGCTGGCCCCACAGGATCACAGTTACTGCAAAAGTGTTTTCTAATCACTGAGTATGGTACAGAAATAGTGGCAAGAGTCATTTGCTGTACCTGTGCAAAGAAAAGAACAATATCTTGATGCCTGTCTACAAGAATCTAGTTGCCTAAGTGGACAGATGGCACAGGGAAACATGTACTGGCATCCCACTCACTTACCCTATCCTTATCCAACAACTCCTTAGCATTTTGTAAATCCTAAGGAATTGAGGCACAAGACTGAGGGAATATGCAGGAGGAAATGCTGCAATGACAGAGATTTTGCCTTAGTAAGTGTGGGACATAAAAGGAAATTAGGTCAAGTCATGGAAAGACAAAGAAAGATCTGTTTCTTTTACACTTGGACTTGTAAATTCTCTTTATAGTCCAGGTCTGTATTTGGAACATTTTAGGAGTCCTGGTGTGGCATTACTGGTTAATGCACTGGACTGCAATTCAAGCAACCCTGTATAGGGTTGTTATGAGTCAGAACTGACTCGATGGCAGTTAACAAAACAACAGATAGTTTATAAGTTGTTGTTGCTATTAAGTGCCATGAAGTCTGTTCCGACTACAAAGCAACTCTATATAGGGTTTCAGAAGAGTGGCTGTTGAGTCTGAACCACCAACCTTGCAATTAGCAGTCCAGTGCTTATCCTACAGTGCTACACAAGGAATCTCCCAAATCTATTCTGATTCATAGTTACCCCATGTAACAGAGTAGAACTGCCTATAGAGTTTTCTAGACTGCAATCTTTACTGAAACAGCTCGTCATCAGGGTTTCATTAATACATGGTGGCTATTATTCCTGGTGTGGCACTGTGGGGTAATGCACTGGACTACAAGGTCAGATTGAATGGCAAGATCAGTGGTTCAAATTCACCAGCTGCTCCACGGAAACCCTATACAAGGTCACTATGAGTCAGAACCAACTCGATGGCACTTAACAACAACAACAACAACTTATTATTTTGGAGTCATGGTGTGGCAACTTAGGATAAGCACTGGATCGCAAGGTTGATTTGAATTGCAAGGTCGGTGGTTCAAACTCACCAGCCACTCCTCAGAAACTATACAGGATCACTATGAGAACCAACTTGACAGTACTTAACAACAACAACAACTATTATTATTATTTTTATCGTTTCTGACTGTTAATCAATATTTCAGAGCTCAGTGACTCTGTAAGATAAGCACTGGAGTACTAACCACAAGGTCGCACAGGAGAGAGGTGAGACTTTCTCCTCCTGTAAAGATTACAGCATCAGAAACCCTCTACAGGGTTATTAAGAGTTGGAACCAACTGAACAACACTTGACCACAATCAAACACCTCATAGGACATAAGCTCTATTAAAAACCAAGGGTCTATATTAATATTAGGGGAATAAGGAGGAATTGATTATTGTGTTTTCATAATCACTTATCCAGTAATCATGCTCCTATGCTGAGACCAAAATTTGGCTCACTGCTTGTCAGTCCAGTTGTTGAGGTGAACCTATGTAGTCAGGTTAGAACTGTATTCCATAGAGCTTTCAATGGATTAATTTTCAGAAGTAGATCACCAAGCCTTTTTCCAAAGTGTCTCTGGGTGGACTTGGACTTCCAAACTTTTCGTTAGTAGTTGAGCATTTTCACCTATTGCACCACTCAGAAACTCTGGCCTACTGATAGTCTTCTTCGAATACTGATTTTCAGAATTCCAGCTGATTTCTGTGTATCTTACTTTCCCTATCCAGAAAATGAGACTTTGTTCCTCTTACTAAAATGTCATTTGGAAGTAAATGGCGATGCTACTTAAGGGACCAAGTCTCTTATTAAAGGACTGAAATCTAAAATTTTTCTTCCATTAAAGTCTCAGAACATAGTAAATATTAAATAAGCAATGAATTGTACTTATTAAAAAATTACATTGGATATGCTTAATCATCTGCCAGATAAAATAATTGTTAATATTTACTGAGTGCCTAATATCTCTCAGGCACAAATCTAAATGTTTTATTTATGAGGGATCTTCAAAAAGTTTACAGAAAAGAATCCATTATCTTTTACTTCCATTTTCCACTAACTTCTTCAAGACTCCCTTATATTACATCATTTAATCCTTATCCCGTTCCTGAGAAGTGTCATTATTTTGGACATTTTATGGAGGAAACTTGAGGCCCAGGTTTACACAACTGGGAAGTAAATGAGCCAGGATTGGGATCCATGCTCTCTGGCTTTAGATCATATACTTACTCACTTCTTCAAGAGGGAACAAAATAATCACATGGTCCAAATTGGAAATGCACCATATGATTATTGGGAAACAACTCAAAGTGCAGTTTTTTCTCACTTCTGGTGCCGAACATGTGGGCCATCTACTTACTATTTATCAGCCTTATTTCCTCATCAGTATTCTAGTATCTACCTCCTAAGTGCATGGTAAGAATTAAAAGAAGCAATGCAGAGACTGGTACCTATTATATTTTTCTTCTAGAAAATCAAATGTGCTATATTTAAGTCTTCTATCCAAGCTGCTTAGATGATCAATTGAGATAATTTCAGTAAAAAATATTTTGAAAATTTTAAGTCACAAGATAAGCAAAAGTAGCTATTTGCATTTATTACTACTACTGAGAGTGGTGTAGTACTGTAGAGTCAGCAGTGGACTGCTAACCACAAGGTCAGCAGTTCAAACCCATCATTCTTTCCTTGGAAGCCCTGTACAGGGTCACTATTAGTTGGAACTGACTTGAAAGCACTTAACAACAACTACATTAATATATATAGCTAATGATTTTAACGTACCAGGCTCAGTGGCAAATATATATATATATATAATTAGTTAACTAAATCATTTAGGAAAATATCTTTTAAATCCACAAACGCAAAACTAAGAAGTACTATTCTACAGATGAGGAAACTGAGTCATAGGAGAATTAATTAGCACGCCCACAGTCACAGCCTGAAAGTGTTAGAGTTTGCAGTTTTCATTAACTTTCATTAACTCCAAAATAGTTTAATTTCATTTATGAAACAGTATTAAAAATACACTGATTCAAGTAGTTTAAAATCAGTCATTGCATATGGGAAATAATAGTTCTGTTGTAAGCAGCCAGCCAGTTCCTTCAGCTGGTGAAATATTGTGTTTAAGACTAATCATTCCTATTGTAATGGCTGCTACATTTTAGGTAGCCTTTGATGTATGTTGAGGAAATAAAGGCCCCTGAAATCAAGAGACTTTTGAATTCCTCAAAGAGGTTCTAGAATGCTCAGATTATTTTATCAACCCATTCACACATTCACTCATTCATTAAAAATCTGTAGATCAGACTGGTCTTTCTCTCATAGTCTATAATATTCAAGGATGATCATAATGGTTTGGACTAAAATAAATCTGAGTCCAAAATGCAGTCTCAAACTTCCCATTCGGGTGACCTTATAAAAATTGCATAACCTCTAAATGGGAATAATAGTATTTCTCTTAAATATTATGGATACTAACTGTGATAATGCATCTAAATTACTTAGCACAGTGCCAGGCATAGGGCAAGCACACAATAATGATTACTTATCACCATCATCATCTTCAACAACAGCATTATCATCACAGACATTCCCCAGTTTATGTAAAACTTTCTATTCTAAAAGTTCATTGTGCCTTAATTGGTTCTGTGGAAAGAAAAGACCCATTTCCCTAGACATAATTGGTGATCTGGAAAAGAAAGGACTATTGCCCTCAAAGCAATCTTATAAACATTTCTCAGACTCCTAGGTTACCCTGACCAATTTCAGTAATGACATTATGTAATTTTATAAATGTTATTTATCAAGTCTCAGCCTGGAGAGACAGGTCTGCAGATCCCCAGCTCAAATGTGGGATTGACAGCTATGTGGATAGGAGGCCAAGGGGAGGGTTGTATCTATAAAGAAGTAAGGTAGCCACAAAGGTAGTGATGCAGCAATGAATTTGTTTGATCCTATTGATATAAATACGTTATTAAAGATGCAGGGACAGAACTAGAAAAAAGAAGCCAACAAGCAGGTTCAGTTAAAGGCTGAAAGTCTATCACCATGCCGGATACTAGGAATAGGCACTAGAATGACAAAGATGAGAGGCGACAGGATAGGAGAGACACCAAGGGGAAGGCAAGAAGAGAAAACATGTACTGCCTCGGAGAGGAGACAGGAGCAAATGCCCTCCATCTAGCTTTATTTTAATAACCCACATTTGTATTTGTGTTTCTATATTTTCCCCAACTTTCAGTGGGTGGACAGGGAAGAAATGTCTAGATCCAGGAATGCTGCATATGTCCTGCTCAGATCTTTGGTCACAAAGTGTCACTGATGGAATGCAATTTTGTGAACTCTTTCTACAAAAACATGAGTCTCCATTTTTGCAGGCTACATTCCACACACACTTAATATTACATTTTAGCTTCCAGGAAACTGGACAAAATACTGCAACCCTGAACTGTTGCCTGGAATCCGTTAATATTTTTTACTTCTAATGAAGCACCCACAGAAAGATATAAACATCAGTACATTAACATAAAAATCTTTCAGGTGGTGTTCTGAAGCTCAGAATTTATGAACAAGGGAGCTACATTATTTTGAACAAGCTGGAATATAACATTCATTTACTCCTGTTGCCATTTTTAGAGGTCACCAGATATGGTGGTTTCTGGCAACATTACTAGTGGATTAAATAATATACAATGTAAAAGCTTTTTATAGAGGAATATATGTTTAGCTAGAGTGTCCACTCAGCACTTAGGTATGCAGCGTTCTTTCCCCCTATATTGAATCAAAGTTGTTGACACATTACTCCATAGAGTCCTTAAAGGCTGATGTTTCCGAAGATTTACTGTAAATGTTGTGCAGCAGACCGTCAACCTCACAGAACACTCTTCCATGATGCTCTGTCTCCAAAGTGAATGCTTACTAACGTCATCTGCCTGGAAGAAGTTGGCACTCTAGATAGTAGACTACTTTGCTTGGCCTGTTACAAGGCAATGGAAAGATGTTTACAGAATCTAAAATGCATTGATTGATTGTTTAAACATTTTCTTTCTCTGCCCTTCAGGAGAATGTAAATGTTAGAGGTAGTGCAAAAGTACTGGTTGGATCTACTGTGCTGCATGTATATGCTTAGATGTTGTTCCCTTTCAGAAAAGAATATGAAGTGGATTTTCTAGGTATTTGAATTTAACAAAGTTAGAGATTATGTAGTTCATATTTTTAAACTATTTTTAAGCTGACATGCATCCCAATATATCCTTCCATCTTGGAAAAAATTTGTAGAATACAATCAACATGTTTCCTGATGCCGCATGGCCATTCCCAGAGGCCCTAACTACTGCCTCTGCTAGTTTCCTATTACTATTGTAACAGATTATGTAAAACATGATGGCGTAAACAACACAATTTTATTAAGTTACAGTTCTGGAGGTCAGAACCCAATACAGGTTTTACTGGGCTGAAATTGAGGTGCTAGAAGTACTGCCTTCCTTTATGAAGAACTGAGGGGTAAATTTGTTTCCTCACTCTTTCCAATTTCTAAAGGCTGCCCATAGAGTAGCCTAGATTTCTTTCATCCTTAAAAGCAGCAATGTATCATCTTCATATCTCCTTCTATGAGCTCTGCTTCCATTGTCACATCTACTTCTGTGACATTCTTGTCTCCCTCTAATAAAATAAAAAACAACAATACCTATTATTATACTGTGCAAGGTCCTCCTCTGCCAGGCTGTGAGTGTATATGATGAAGAAATTGTTCTCAAGCTCATTTATACAGAGCAGGGTGTTGTGTGTTTGTTGTTGTCAGGTGCCATCGAGTCGGAACCGACTCATAGCGACCCCATGCACAGCAGAACGAAACAATGTCCGATCCTGGGCCAACCTCA
>NW_006408652.1:1820029-1821960 GCF_000296735.1 Chrysochloris asiatica | reverse complement strand
TTCCCATCCCCACTGATAATATATTTAGAGGTTTTATCAAGCTCAAGTTTTAAATATAGGATTCTAAATTGAAGAGGGAAAAATAAATTTGAGGGTATCTTCTCCATGACTTTAATTAACAATCCAAAAATTTACAAATAGGAAATTCACTTAATTTTCAAAACCACACACACACACACACAATGAATTGGAGAGGGAAAGAGAATTAAATGTTTTGAGAACTTAAAAAAAACAAACAAAGAACACAATTCTCTTTTAAAAATATATAATCTAAAAAACACAGTAAAGGTAAAAAGAGGAAGTGCTCTAATGTCTGGTAATGAGCATTCCAATATTTTGTCGGAAAATTAGTGAGTTTACAATGCTTGAAAACAATTTGCTTGTGCTATTTATTTTCTTATTGGCAAGTATATGTAAAGTGAAATCAACTTCAACTGGGCCTGTATCCAAATTGTTAAATATTCCTTAATTAATTCCAAGTTAAATTAGCTTTTACTGTGTATCTGAACTCAAGACCAAAAGCCTTATTCAATATTAAAGATTTCAAGACAGGTTTTTTTATTTGGGGAGGGGATAATATTTTCTAAATATTTCCATTTTTTTCTATAGACATTTGCATTGATTTCAGCTTGGTTGGCATTATTGACTTTGTCATTCCCATCTTGTTTTTCTAAAATAAATTAAAAAAGAAAGGAGAGAAGAGAGGAGAAATAATAAAAGACATTATAAAAAAAAAAAAGAAACAGCTTTGTTGCCATCGTATCTTCCCTTTGATAATTTGGGTCTGGGTTTGAACAAAGGCACTCTGGTGGCACAGGGGGTTAAGCATCAGTCTACTAACTGACAGGTTGGCAGTTAGATTTACAGCCTTGGAAACAGCTTATACGGTCAGTATCCAACAGAATCAACTCAACAACAGTGGATGGCAAAGACTGAAACAGAAAATGTAGTGATTACATATTTTTTTTTTAAATATTGCTTGAATGAAAATTTCAAGCATGAATGTCTACAGTTATAACTTTTAAAAGTCTAGAAATAAAGGCTAGATCAGATTGTTGTTGTTGTTTAGTGCCGTCATGTTGGTTACGACCCACAGTGACCCTAAATAATATTTCCAGGGAGCAGCTGGTGAGCTTGAGCCGCCAACCTTGCAGCTCAAACCAACTTTGCAGTCCAGCAAATTAACCCATAGTGCTACACCAGAAGCAAAATACAGATGTATTTTAAGGAAAGTAAAAAGAGCTCTTTTTTTCTTCTTGATTTTTGGATGGAAAATCAGGTACTGAAATTATTTCAGCATAGTATTTTTGAACTATAGGTCCAATCTTCAGATTTTTCAAGGTTATGATTTGACCCAGTAGGTTGTTGTGCCTTTTACCAATTCAGTTTCCTGGGTCATCACAAACTACTTCTTTCTTTCACAAAGTGTGTTGGTCTAATATTCCCTAATTTTGGAATAAGACATGTGGAATGTAATCTGTTACTTGGTGTGCATTTGACTTTCCCACAAAACTCATTTCTTGCTGGTTCATTTACACAATATGTCCTTTTAGATGCTATAAACTAAATAAGTACTCTGGCTTAAATATGGAGAAGCATGCAGCATTAGTTACATAATCTATCTAGTGATAATAAATAATACCATATAATCAAGAAGTATTGTGGTTAAGTTATAAGTCATGGAGTCGATTCTGACTCGTAGCAACCCTGTATAAGGCATCCAAGGCTGTAGACCTTTATGGGAGCAGAAAACCTCATCTTTGCTCCGTGGAACCACTGGTAGTTTCAAATTGCTGACCTTGAGATTAATAGCCCAACTAGTAACCACTACCAGAGCTCCTGGTGTGGCCTTTGGGTCAGTGCACTGGAGTGCAAAGTCAGTGGTTCAAGCTCACCAGATGCTCCTTGGAAATCCCATACAGGGTTGCTAT
>NW_006408652.1:1810328-1819929 GCF_000296735.1 Chrysochloris asiatica | reverse complement strand
CTTTTCCTTCTTTCTTGTCTTCTTAATGACTTTTTGCTCTCTTCATGTATGATGTTTTTAACGTCATCCCACAACTCTTCTGGTCTTCGATCTTTAGTGTTTAATGCATCAAATCTGTTCTTCAGATGATCTCTATAATTCAGTAGCAGTCCTTTAATAAGTGAGAAGAAATTAGATTCAGTGCATGAGTGGAATGGTATGAATAACGGGTTTAAGGTTCAACTACTGAAATAAGAGGAATGTCAGAGATCAGTTATAAGACATACATAGGCAGGTGTTGTTAGGTGCCTCAAAGCAGTCCCAACTCACAGTGACCCTATGTGAGTTGAAACACTGCAGGTCCTGCAGCTTCCACAGAGTTGTTGCTATGCTTGAGCCCTTTGTTGCAGTTACTGCGTCAGTCCATCTCACTGAAGGTCTTCCTATTTTTTATTGTCCTCGTCTAGATAGGCAGAGGAGTACTGGTGTGGTGCTGTAGCATAAGCACTGTAAGTTGTTGTTTATATGTTGTTGTTGTTGTTAAGTGCTGTTGAGTCAATCCTGACCCATAGCGACCCTGTATAGGGTTTCTGAGGAGTGCCTGGTGAGCTTGAACTGCTGACCTTGCAGTTCAAACAGCTTTGCAGTCTGGTGCATTAATCCATATCGCCACACCAGGACTCCAAGTTTTATATACTTCCTGTTAATATATAATTATATTACTATTGTAAATAGAATATAAATGAACTATTTTTATATTTTATTAAAATGGTATTTCCTATTCCTTTATTCTTATTTCTTTTACCTAAATTGTTGTATTAGCTAGAAATTTTAGTATGTGTAAGAAGAACATGCTCTGCATTGGTAAGAATACTCTTAGCATTTCTCAAGCTGAAAGAACTGAAGAAAAAAAATTGAACCTTGACTTGAAATACTGAAATATTCTTTTGGCAAAATAATGAATGATGCAGAAAGCATCATAAGAAAATGGAAGGAATACAGTTATTTTATCAAAAAGAAATGATCGATGTTCAAACATTTCAAGAGGTAGCATGTGAACAAGAGCCAATTGTACTGAAGGGAGAAGTCCAATGTGCACTGAAGGCATTGGCAAAGAACAAGGTTCCAAGAACTGATGGAATAAAGACTGAAAATTTTCAACAAATTGATGAAGCACTGGAGGCACTCACTCACACTCATCTATGCAAACAAATTTTGAAGATAACTACCAGGCCAACTGATTGGCAAAGAAGATATCCATATCTGTGCCCCTTCCAAAGTGACCAAACGGAGTGCAGAAATCACCAGACAATATAAAAATTATCACATGCAAGTAAAATTTTGCTAATAATTCAAAATTGGATGCAACAGTACATTGGCTGGGAATTGCCAGAGGTTCAAACAGGATTCAGATAAGGACATGGAATGAGCGCTAAAATTGCTTGATGTTAGATGTATCTTGGCTGAAAGCAGAGAATACCAGAAAGATGTCTATCTTTGCTTTATGCAAAAGCTTTCAACTATGTGGATCATGACGAGCTGTGGACAGCATTGTGGAGAATGAATATTCCGGAACATTTAATTGTTCTAATGAGGAATCTGTACAAAGACAAAGAGGCAGTTGTTCGAATAGAACAGGGAACACTGAATTGTTTAGAATTAGGAAAGCTGCACACCAGGGTTGTATTCTTTCACCATACCATTCACTATACATGCTGAGTAAATAGTCCAAGAAACTGCATTATATGAAGAAGAACATGGTAACAGGGTTGGAGGGAGGCTATTTAACAACCTGCTAGATAGAGATGATACAACTTTGCTTGCTGAAAGTGAAGAGGACTTAAAGTACTTACAGTTGAAGATAAAAAAAAACACACAGCCTTTAGTGTGGGTTACACCTCAATGTAAAGATAACAAAAATCCTCACCACTGGACCAATAAATAACATCAAGATAAATGGAGAAAAGATTAAAGTTCTCAAAGGCTTCATTTTTGCTCAGATCAACAACAACAGTCATGGAAGTGGAAGTCAAGAAATCAGACGACGTATTGCATTAGGCAAATCTGCTGCACAAGACTTCTTTAAAGTGTTGAAGAGCAAAGATGTTAGTTTGAGGACTAAGGTACGCATGAAACAAGCCATCGTACTTTCAATAACCTCATATGTATGTGAACGTTGGACAGTGACTAAAGAAGATTATACAAGCATTGATGCATTTGGGCTATGGTATTGGAGGGTAATATTAAAGTACAATGGACTGCCAGAAGAGAAAAAAAAAAAAAAATCTGTGTTGGAAGAAGTAGAGCCAGATTGCTCCTTAGAAGCTAGGATGGCCAGATTCCATTTCTCATACTTTAGAAACATTATCAGGAAGGACAAGTCTTTGAAGATGGACATCATGCTTAGTTAAGTGAAGGGTCAGTGAAAAAGAGAAAGACTTCCCATGAAATGAATTGGAACCATGGCAATAACAATGGGCTCAAGTGTAGCGACAAATGTGAGATTGACACAGGAATGGGCAATGTTTGGTTCTGTGGTGCTATTAGTTGGTACTGACTCAACAGCATCTAAAACCAACAATAACAACAACAACAACAAACATATTTCATATTCCCTTCTAGAAAATATAAACAAGATATATGCTCCAATTTCATCCCACTGGGATATCCATTCTATATTGTCTTTACACCTCTATTATACTTTACATCTCAACAAAAAGAAAACACATATTCTCACAACTAAACCAATAAGCAACATCATGATAAATGGAGAAAAGATTGAAGCTGTTAAGGACTTCATTTTACTTGGATCCACAATCAACGTCCACAGAAGCAGATGGTATATTTCATTGGACAAATCTATTGCAAAAGACTGCTTTAAAATGACAATAACAAAAAAGATGCCACTGAGAACTAAGGTCTGCCTGATTCAAGCCATGGTATTTTCAATTGTCTGATATGCATGAGATAGGTAGAAAATTAATATGACAGATCAAAGAATAATTGATGCCTATGAATTATGGTGTTGGTGAAGAATATTAATTATAACAGCTTCCAGAAGAAAAACAAATTTGATTTAGAAGTAGTACATCTAGAATGCTACTTAGAAGTGAGACTTCATTTCACATACTTTTGATATATTTGTCCCTGGAAAAGGGCACCAGGCTTTGTAAAGTAAATGGGCAGCAAAAAAAGGGGAGACCTTAAATGATTGATTTTAATGGACTGATACAGTGACTGGAAAAATGGGCTAAAAAATAGCAAGTATTATGAGGATGCTACAGGACAGTGTTTTGTTCTTGTTTGTACATAGAATTGCTATGAGTTAGAACTGACTCAATGTTACCTAATAACAACAACAACATTGTCCTTTAGGGTTATTTCACAGTAACCAAAAACAAAACACACAACAAGAACTCATTGCCAACAAATTGATTCTGACTCATAGAAACACTATAGGACTGAATAGAACTGCCCCCATAAAGTTTACCAGGCTGAAATAACAACAATCTTTACAGAATCAGAAGTGTCACATCTATCCCACCATTTCAGAGTAAGGTCATAAAATCCTAGAGTTTAGTTGTGGTTGATGCTAATATATTGCACAAAACAACATAAAAATATCTGTGAACCAAGCTCAAATATTTGCTTTGAATTCTCAGTGAACGAGTCATATCAAATTCCTCCATTTGACCACAGGTGTCGGCTGAGGGATAGTGAGAGGCATAATCGTAGTACCCACTATCACACCACTGTCATCATATTGATTCTGATTTATAGTGACCCTGTATGGAGTTTATGAGACTGTAAATCTTTACACTCCATGCCTGGAGTGGCTGGGAGACGCAAAACCACTAAATTTGTTATTAGAAGTCCAATGCTAATCCTGCATTGCCAACAGGGCTCCTTAATTGTTGTACAGGTAAGATCACTCAAAGTGTAAACAATACACTCATACAAGCTATTTGTGCCTTTGCTGTTTCTGTTATGAATTGAACTGTGTTCCAAAAAATATGTGTTGTATTTCTTAGCCCCTTAGAGAACCCCTATACAGGATCACTATGAGTCAGAACTGACTCTACAACACTTAGCAACAACAACATACCTGTAATATAAGAACTGGACTACAAGGTCAGTGGTTCATGTCCACCAGCCACTCCTTGAAAACTATACAGGGTCACTATGAGTAGCAACCAATTCAACAGCACTTAACAACAACAACATACCTGTGAAAGTCATCACATTCAGAAGGAGTACTTTGTTATGCTAATGAGGTAATATCAGTGTAGGGTATGCCTTAAATCAACATTTTTTGTAAGTGTTTTTTTTTTAATTGTGAATTGAGTGATAGTTTTTTTTTTCTGTGTGTGTGTGTGTGTGTGTGTGTGAATGAGTAATAGTTTACGTGGTTGTACACTCATTCCATTGCAATGTAAATCAACAATTTCTGAGATTAAAAAGGGAACAGATTGAGCACAGAAACAAGCAAGAATACTTGTCACTGTTGTAATTCTGTTATAGCAGCACTAACAGACACTTTCCTTTGAGAGGATTTCAATTCGTGGTGACTCCATGTGTACAAAATAGAAACACTCCATAGAGGGATCAAGGTTGTGACCTTTCAGAAGTAGATCACCAGCACTGTCTTCCAAGGTGCCTCTGGATTGCTTAGAGTTGCCAAACTTTTGGTCAATAATCAAGTGCTTGATCATGTGTGCCCCCCCAACTCCATTTGTTGTTGTTGTTGTGAAGTGCCATAGATTCGGTTCCGACCGATAGCGACCTTGTATAGGGTTTCCAAGGAGCGACTGGTGAGCTTGAACCACCGAGCTAGTAGTTCAAACAGCTTTGCAGTCTGGCGCATTAACTCACAGTGCCAACTCCATTTAGGATATACCAATTATATTTGAGACTCCTGGTGTGGTACTGTAGGATCAGCACTGAACTGCAAAACACAAGGTCAGCTGATCCTCATAAACCCTACACAGGGTCGCTGTAAGTTGAAACAGACTCAACAGCACTTAAAAAACAACAACAACAAATGCACTTGAGGAGCCTTCATGGGGTACTGGGTTAAGCATTGGATTTGTAACTGCATGGTTAGTAGTTTGAACCCATAAACAACTCCACGGGAGAAAGATGAGGCTTTCTGCTCCCTTAAATATTTGTTGTCATTGTTAAGTTCCAACTCATAGTGACCCTGTATAGGGAGGGTTTCCTATGAGCAGCTGGTGAGCTTGAACTGTCAACCCTGAGGTTCAAACTGACCTTGCAGTCCAGTGCATTAACCTACAGGTCCACACTACACTACACTATGAGTCAGAACCGACTCAATGGCACATAAACACCATCACCACCAAATTATATTTGATGATAAAGCACTCCTTTATATTCCAAACTTTATGTTTGGTTCTCTCCAAAGTGGTCTCCCCAAAGTGATGTCATATCACTTACTGATATCTGGCTTTTTGTACTTACCAGCAGCCAGTATGAACTTAAGAATCGTTGCTCAAATACAACAGGTGCATGCAAAAGGTGATATGACTTTTCTCCAAATTTGTAATAATTTCAGATATAATGTGTTCCGCCTCAGTATACCATAGATTCCAACCAGTGACTCTTGAATTGATTCCAACTCATGACTCCAAAGAGCAGCCCAATATTTTAATCATTTGGATCTGTTATGTCACAGCTTCAATATGGAAGCAAGTGGAGAACCTTTATTTCTATGGTCCCTGCTGAACTGTGGCAGCATAGAAGTGCAAACAATAGAGTCTCACCGTTGATATCGCTCTTAGGGTTATATAGCCCTTCTCCCTCACCAGGAAGAATGTATTCTGATGCCTTCAGATTACTGGAGATTTTGCTTTATTTTCTCAAGAGTCATTTTCCACATGTATGCACATGACTCCAAGGCATTCAGGGAAACTGTTAGTTCCTTTTCCCCAGACCCTCTCAGCAAGATGTTATCAATTTAATAGACCAGCATTGATATCCTGTAGGATGGTGAAGTAGTTAAGCTTGAACTAAGGATAAGGAGAGGAAGTTGGGCCACATACCTAAGGTAAAATGGTAAAGGCATACTGATACACTTGGTAAACTCTGACTGTTGCTGCTGTTCTCTGATTATCAGAAAGCACACAAGTGCTTCCACCAGATTAAAAGTTTCACATAAAATACCACTGGCGGTTCTGCTTTACATCAACAAGGAGACGAAGTCTTAAACAGCAATCACAAAAGCTTCTATTTGATTAAGTTTACCAACACTCAGTAACATTCTTCGAGAACTATTGGACTATTTATTAGCCAAATAACATAATTAAATAGGGTTATTATAAAGATCAATAGGCTTAAATCTCTAAAGTCATACATGGTGGCAAATTACTCTGCAGTTGCCCTAGGGGAATAACTCAGTTCACTAGGTAGTGAGAGCTTCCACTTTCAAGTATAGTAACCCTTGCTTGGCTCCAGTCAGGTAACCAAAGTAGAATTTTTTCATTTGATGAGGGTATATATATTTGAAATATTAACTCAGAAACAAAAGAAAATAACTGTAAAATGAGATTGGTGTTAAGTAGTCTAATATAAACAGACTCAACTGATGCTTCCACTTATCACCTGATACCATAATCCCACAATCTAATAGTTCAAAATGGTGTGGTGGGCCCTCAAGAGGAAGTCTTAGTTCTTTGCTCAAATAAAACAATCTCTCAGAGATTGATCTATTATGTCTATGAAACCATACTGATCAAACTAGGTAAGTGAGAAGTGACTAGCATATTGGAAGCTTTGCTACAATATAAATTTTCTAAAGTGTGGGAGATACATTTGATGAGCTTTCAGAAACCAGATATTTCAGTAAAACTTTACGTGTCCAATGATCAAGAACATTCCAACATATACCATTTTAAGTAAAGGACATATTATTATAGCTTGCACCCCTCACCAAAAAGGAAGCCTAATAGCTTCTTTGAGTTGTCTGGCAACATAATTTATACTTGGGAAAACTACTCTGATCCATCTACCACATGACATAAATGACTGATAGCTTTCTGCTTGGCCCAGAGCAAGTCCAAGTTCTGATGTAGGCAGACCAAGCACATGGAATATATGATCTGGAAGACCCTAAGGTGTTGGAAATATTAGTGGTGGCATATTAGAATCACATAACTAACTCCAGGTATTCTGGGGGGAAATCTTTCCATAAATCCTCACAATTTGAGGGATTATGGAGGATATAATCCACCTGCACAGGATCCCACATAACACTGTATCCTATCAGAGGGTTTAGTTGACAGCAAAAGCAGAAGTGGGCAACCTCCAGAAGCTTCTAGCCTCACAGAACACTGAAACAATTTCTTACAGACAACTTAAATGCTAGTTCAGAGGTTATACTTTATAGAATAGGTTTCAACCCTTGTGTTTATATGTTGTATCATAGATAATGTATATGGTAATGGCCCCCTATAGGCTTTATACATTTAGAAGTCCTTTGCCCCAAATGGAGACCGATTTAGCCAGGGGACTCAGCAGGTATAACATTGAATTATAAGCTGTGACTGCTGTCTGGGCACTCCAGGCTCCTTGTGCAATGGGACCAGCAGACAGGAAGAGGAGTCACTACTCAGCCAGGGACACTTAACCTTGATCGTCAAGAGGAGGCAGGGTACTGGTATACAACGGAGGAGTTGCAACTGCAGGGTGAGAGAATGCTAGACTAGAGAAAATGAGGCGGAGACAATCAGTATAATTGGTGTCCCTGAGGCCAGTTAGAGGAGTGGGAGTTATAGTTTAACTCACAAACTTTCCTCTTCAAAACTTCCTCCAGGTGAAAAAGGGCCACCAGGTTCCTGGAAAAATTGATCCTGGAGTAGTATAAGTAGCACAAAGGGAGAGCCATGTTAGACACATACATGCACTTGTTAGTTCTCCTTCAGGAAAGGTCTAATAGAAACATCAGTAAACAATTTTCAGCTGGTAACACTTTCAGAACTCACCCAGATGCAGGTCTCTGCCTCATACAAGGGAAGTTCATATTCAATGACTTATTGAGATAGAAGGATAATGGTCTAGTCACCTTGACCCAACTGGCGACATTCAGCATGACCATTCTAGCTCTAGAACTTCCCATGGGGATGGCTGAGGTTGGGCCTGCATCACAGCTCGACTTCTGCCTCTGTTCTGTCCTACTTCCTTTCTCTTTTTTCCACAGAAGTTGATCCTTTAACAAACATCCCACATGCTACACTCAATCTCATAATCTGCTTCCTAAAGAACCTAGTTAGCCATATATGCCCAACAGTAGTGAAGGACATTTAGAGAAAATATTAGCTTTCTTTTGCAAGTAGGAAAACAACTTCTTTGGGGAATGAATGCTTGTGAGAATTTCTCAGTAGTTTGGGGTTGCCCCAGTTCTTCTATTCAAACAAGTATGACTCTTCTAATTATTAGGGTCCTATGCTTTCCTGATCACTGCGACACCATCAGTATCCATAATTCAAATTCTGTATCAATTTTTGAGGTTTTTTTGAGCAATCTTAGTTGGTGGTGTATGCTATCGAGTAGGTTCCAACTCATGCCTATACTACATAGGGGTTCTGAGGCTGTAATTTCTACAAAAGCAGAAAGTCTCTTCTTTATCCCATGGATGCAAACTGGTGCCACTGCAGTTTGAATATAACAATAAATTCCTTTTGTTGTATTTACATTAAATAGAATCAACTCTGGCTAATTTAAAGACAACAAAAAGAATTTATTAAAAGGATATTGTTGTTATGTACCATCAAGTCTGTGCTGACTCATAGTGACCCTGTACAGGGTTTCCACAAGCAGCTGGTGGGTTTGGACTGCCAACCATGCAGTTAGCAGTCCAGTGCCTATCCTCTACTGTCACACCAGGACTCCATTGGAAGGATGTTGTTGGTAAGTGCCATCAAGTTGGTTCTTACTCATAACAACACTGTATAGCATTTTTGAGGAGATGCTGGTTGGTTTGAACCACCAACCTTGCAGTTGGCTATACAGTGCTTATTCTACCACACACCAGGACTCCTATTGGAAGGATGTTGTAGTTGTTGTTGTTAAGTGGCTTCGAGTCGGTCCCGGCTTAGAGTGACCCCGTATAGCGTTTCTGAGGAGTGGCTAGTGATCTTGAACTACCGACCTTGTGATTAAAACCGATCTTGCAGTCCAGCACATTAACCTGTGGTACCACACCAGGACTCGTAAATACATGGAAGAAGAGTCAAAGAAGCAAGTCTCAATGAAGACAACCTGGAGCACCTCTCAGGAGATATTAGTAAAAGGAACTTAGATTCTTTTGTTGGGCCTTTAGGCTGGGCGAAACATATTTTTAGTTGTTGTTGTTACTGTTGTTAGGTGTCATCAAGTTGGTACCAACTCATAGCGACCCTATGCACAACAGAACGAAACACTGTCCAGTCCTGGAACAACCTCACAATAGTTACCACGCTTGAGCCTATTGGCGCTGCCACTTTGACAATCCATCTCGCTGGGGGTCTTCCTCTTTTTCTGTGACCCTCCACCTAAGCAAACATGATATCCTTCTCCAGTGACTGGTCGCTCCTGACAACGTGTCTGAAGTATGAGAGACGAAGTTTGG
>NW_006408652.1:1808279-1810228 GCF_000296735.1 Chrysochloris asiatica | reverse complement strand
AAAGCCTCATCTTTCTCCCGCAGAGCAGCTGGTAGTTTCGAACTGCTGACCTTAAGGTTCGCAGCCCGATTTGTAACCACTATGCTACCAGAGCTCCCTTTTTATAGATTTATTGGATAATAATTCCTATAAATAAAAATATCACTCTTAATCTCAGTTAATGTTTTTCACCTTGAACTCTATTTGGTATTATATTACTGTAATACCTGCTTTTTTTCTTTTTTTTTAAAGCATTTGCCTGGTATATTGTTTTTCTTTTCTTTTCTGTTTTTCAGTGATTCATGATGTACTATCCTGGGGTCCTATTGTGGTGCTTTCGGTTAATGCACCAGACTGCAAAGTCAGTTGAACCTCACAGTCAGTGGTTCAAGTTCACCAGCTGCTCCTCAGAAACTCTATACTGGGTCGCTATGGGTTAGAACTGACTCGACGGCACTTAACAACAATAACAACAATCTTGGTGTCATGCCATAGGATAAGCGCTCAACTTTAAGGTCGGTTTGAACCTCAAGGTCAGCAGTTCAAACTCACCAGCCAGCCGCTACTCATAAACACTATTCAGGGTTGCCATGAGTAAAAACTGACTCGAAGGCACAGAACAATGACGACAATTTTAAATACACAGAATAATAAAAATAAAGTACAAATGTAGCATGGAGACCCTAGGTGACACAAATAGCTAAGCATTGGGCTAATAACTGAAATGTTGTTCTGAACTAACCAACAGGTATCTAGGAAGAAAGTCCTGGATATCTGCTTCCAAAAGGTCACAGCCATGAAAACCCGATATTTTTATTAAGGGTAAAAATACAATGAGAACCTTTTAACATCCTATCCCATTGCCTTCCACAACTAAACTTAATGAATTTTATCAATACCATTCCCATGTTTGTAAAAAGTTTTATCACATAGGTATCTGTGAACTATGTAGTTACATTTCCTCATGTGAAATGGTGTCATTTTGTATATATACTCATGAGTCTTCCTTTTGTTTCCACTAAATATTAAGCAATTAAGATATATTCATATTCTTGCATATAGCTCTATCTAGATTATTTTCAAAGAGCTCTGCTAGTGTAGTGGTTATGATTCAGGCTGCTAATCTCCACTCAGCTGTTTGCAGCTACCAGCTGTTCATCAGGAGAAAGATGAGACTCTCTGCTCCCATAAAAATGTGCTGCCTCGGAAATCCAATATAGGGTCACTATGAGTCAGAACTAACTCCATGGCACATAATGCACTGGACTACAAAGCCAGTTTAAACCACAAGGTTGCCAGTTCAAGCTCATCAGCTGCTCCTTGGAAACCCTATACAGGGTCACTATGGGTCGGAACCTACTCAACGGCACTTAACAACAACAACCAGATTATTTTCACTGCTGAATGATATTCCATTGAATGTATGTCCCACAATTTATCAATCCATTCTCCTCTCAATAAAGATTTGAGTTGTTTCAAGATTCTTCTATTGTAAACAACACTGTTATGAGCATCAGTTTACATGTCTCCTGAGGTACATGTATAAGTTCTCCTCTGGGGCAGGAGTTCTCAGAATGTGGTGCCAAAACCAGCAGCATCACTTTGTGTCTTGGTATCCTAGTGCTACTGTAACAAAATGTCACAAGCTTTAAAGAAGAGAAATGCACTCCTCACAATTCAAGAGGCTACAAGTCCAAGTCAGGGTGTGGATCTAGAAGGAGGTCTTTTCTTCTCTAATTAAGCTTCGAGCTGTTGTTGTTGTTAGGTGCCATTGAGTTGACGAACCGACTCATAGTGACCCTATGCACAACAAAGGAAACATTGCCTGGTCCTGGGCCAACCTCACAATTGTTGCCACACTTGTGCCCATTGATGTTGCCATTTTGCCAATCCATCTCGTTGGGGGTCTTCCTCTTTTTCTCTGACCCTCCACCCTACCAAACATGATATCCTTCTCCAGTGACTGGTCC
>NW_006408652.1:1804405-1805564 GCF_000296735.1 Chrysochloris asiatica | reverse complement strand
TGAGAGACGAAGTTTGGCCATCCTGGCCTCCAAGGAGCACTCTGGCTGCACTTCTTCCAACACAGATCTGTTGGTTCTTTTGGCAGCCCATGGCACTATCAATATTCTCCTCCAACACCATAACTCAAAAGCATTAACTTTTCTATGGTCTTCCTTCCCTCACTGTCCAGTTTTCAAATGCATATGAGGTTACTGAAACTACCATGGCTTGGGTCAGGCACACCTTAGTCCCTTCAGTTATTTATATTAGTTATATGTATTTTAACCCAGATTAAAAATCCCAGGGAGAATTTGATCAGTCATGTGACTACTACTCTCAGAATGTAGGATTCTATTTTCAGCAGTCAACCAGAGAAAAGTTAACTATAAAGAAAAACAAAAATTATTTGCTATGAGTAAAGTGGTTTTTATGAATACATAAACACATTGATTATCTTTTTGTACCTTTGTTATAATATCTTACTTTACAGCATTGTGGTCATAAATAGTTGTTTGTATTGCTTCTGTTATTATAAAATTTAATGAGAACTTTTATGACCAACAATTTTTCACATTGTTACATATCAGAAAAAAAAAACCAACAACAACCAAAGTTGATTTCAATTCTGTTACAGAGTAGAACTGGTCTAGGGTGTTCCTGGCTGTAATCTTTACAGGAGTCCTGGTGTGGCACTGGAGGATAAGCACTTGATTGCTAACCATGAGCTTAGCGGTTCAAATGCACTAGCCACTCCTTGGAAACCCTATATTTGGTCACTATGAGTCAGAACTGCCTTGAAGGCACTTAACAACAACAGTCTTTATAGCAGCATATCTCCAGGCCTTTCTTCTGCAGTGCTGCTGGGTGGGTTAAACCACCAAATTTTAGGTTGGTATTTGAACACCAACAGTGTGCACCACTCAGAGTCCTTCATTACAGAATTACTTATAAACTTGGTAACTACTTTTGGGAAGGATATATGCAACTAAGTATTTTCAGCACATTACATAAATCATCAATATCTTCACTCTTTGTGCATTGTTTCTATGAGAGGTGTTTTAACATAGTCCCCATATTATGGATTATCATGTTAGGTGCTGTCAATTCAGTTCCAACTCATATTTTCCCTAAATTTCTAATTTATTTGCCTTTAACCATTTGAAATTTTATTCAATACAC
>NW_006408652.1:1797534-1801953 GCF_000296735.1 Chrysochloris asiatica | reverse complement strand
TCTGATCTCTTGACTGCTGCTTCCGCGAATGTTGATAGTTGATCCAAGAAGAATGAAGTCCTTGACACCATCAATCTTTTCTCCGTTGATAAGAATGTTGTTTATTGGTCCAGTGGTGAGGAGTTTTGTTTTCTTTACATTGAGATGTAATCCATAACCTTCTGGAAATTCTTGACATTGCTGAATCTGTTGATTCATCTGCCTCCTACAGAAGTGATGAGGTTTAGAATCCACACTATGATTGAATTAACACAACTTCCTAGATTACATCCCCAGGTTGAGTGGTTAGAATTCCAACAAAAATTTTTGAGGGACACAATTCAATCCATAGCAATTCTTAAGATCTTGCTTCATTTGTGATGGTGAGAACTGTATATAACCAATCCCTCCAGGTTATTCCAATGCATGTTAAAGTTTGAGGACCACTGGTCTATAATCGAATATATATATATATATATATATATATAAGTGTTTGTGTGTGTATACCCAAACCCACTGCCATCAAGTAAATTCTAACTCATAATGACCCGATATAGGGTTTCCTAGACTTAATTCTTTATGGGAGCAGGCAGCCTCATCTTTCTCTCATGGAACAGCTGATGGATTTGAGTCATCTACCTAGTGGTTGGAGTCATGGTGTGGCACTGGGGGTTAATGCGCCAGACTGCAAAGCTGTTTGAACTGCAAGGTTGGCAGTTCAAGCTCACCATTTGCTCCTCGGAAACCCTATACAGGGTCGCTGTGGGTTGGAACCGACTCGACAGCACTTCACAACAACAACACCTTGTGTTTAACAGTACAAATCCTAACCCAAAGTGCCATCTTGGCTCCATATATACATACAGAGCCATATGTCCACACTTACACATACACACATTGTTGTTGTTGTTGTTAATTGCCATTGAGTCAGTTTCGACTCACAGTGACCCTGAATAGGGTTTCCAAGGAGGAGTTCGTTAGCTTGAACCTCCGACATTGCAGTTCAAACAGCTTTGCAGTCTGGCGCATTAGAGGATTTCAGAAAGTTTGTGGACAAATTCCATTATGTTTCATTATATTTTCCACAAATTTTTGAATTCCCCCTTGTGTGTTTGTGTGTATTTATTGTCGACACAATTGTTGGTGAGAGGTGTGCATACATTCACCTTTGTAAATTAAGATTTAATCTAAAGGCAAGACTAAATTTGTTCCCAAACCATTCATTTCTCTATGGATTCCTACCAGCACTGTATACCATACTTAATCTCTATGATGAGCAAATAATCCAAGAAGCTGGACTATGAAGGCTAGTGTGCCATCATTAGAGGAAAACTTATTAATAACCTGTAATATGCAGATGGTACAACCTTCCTTGCTGAAAGTGAAGAGAACTTACAATACTTACTGATGAAAGTCAAAGACCAAAACCTTTGGTATGGGTTGCACCTCAATGTGAAGAAAACAAAAACCCTCACCACTGGACCAATAAATGACACCCATATGGAAAAAAGATCGAAGTTGCTAAAAACTTCATTTTGCTCGGATGAACCACCAACACTCATGGAAGCAGCAGTCAAGAAATTAAATGATTTATGGCATCAGGCAAATCTGCTGCACAAGACCTCCTACAAGTATTGAAGAGCAAAGATGTCATTTTGAGGACTAAGGTTTTGCCTGACCCATGCCATGGGATTTTCAATAACTTCATATTCATGTGAAATTTGGACAGTGAATAAGGAAGACCATTAAAGAATTGAAGCATTTGAGCTATGGTGTTGTAGGAGAATATTGGAAGTACCATGGATTGTCAAAAGAACAAACCAATCTGTGTTGGAAGAAGTGCAGCCTGAAGCTAGGATGGTCAGACTTCGTCTCTCATACTTGGAACATATTGTCAGGAGGGATCAGCCCCCGGAGAAGGATGTCATGTTTGGTAAAATGAAGGGTTGGAGAAAAAGAGGAAGACCCCCAGTGAGATGGACTAGCAGTCACAGCAACAATGGGCTCAAATTTAGCAAATATTGCAAGGTTGGTGCAAGACCGGGCAGTGTTCTGTTGTATTATGTTCTGTTGTGCATAGGGTAGCTATGAGTCTGTACTGACTTGATGGCACCTAACAACAACAGGAACATGTGCTCGTAACTTAATATTGTGAGGTATTTTTTATTTTATGCTTATCTAATAGATCATATTAGGTGGTACTTCTAACTCATCTAATAGGTAGTGTGGAGTCCTGGTGTGGAACTGCAGGATAAGCACTGGACTACTAGGTAGGTTTGAACCACAAGGTCAGCAGGTCAAACCTACCAGTCACTCCTCATAAACCCTACACAAGGTCACTATGAGTCGGAACCGACTAGAAGGCACTTAACAACAACAGGCGATGTAACCATCTAAGTGTAGCCTTGCTTTATTTTCAAAACTTTACTGACATTTTCAATGAAATGTCTTTTTTTTTTTTCTTTACATATTTATTCCCAGAGCCTGTCCTTAATCTCTTAGTTTGCCTTTCCACATTGATTCAATTGTAACACTTCCTGGAGAGAGCAACATCCAGGAAGAGAACTGGACAAAGCAAAATGAGAAAACGCAGATCTTCTCATGTGTCTTTGAAAGAATTTAATACATTCTAAGTTATTAAGCAATATATTTCACAATTGAACTTTCAATAAATTTTATCTGTAGTAGACATGAACAGGAAATGTGGCATGAATCTTTCACCTATTCAATAGGTTCACAATTTCTATAGAGATGAACACCATATATGAGAATTTTACTTGGTTCCCCATCCCATATAGTTGTGCCGACCCCAAAGTCTCACTTGTAGGCCCTAGTAGCTATGCTTGGATAATGATCACAGAAATCATAAGTCAGAGATACAATCTAGAGACACTTAAATGACCTAACCTGACTACCTATTAAGAATCCCTTTTATTATTGTTGAAAACTATAAAAGTAACCATGCAAATCCCCAAAGATAATGGCTCAAACCCCCAAATAAAATGTTTGCAATTCTCTTTCGATTGCCAAAATGAAGGCGTCCATCATTTCAAGAGAACGTGGATTGCATATTGAGTCATTTCTCTAAAAACTGCTAACAGTCTGCCCAATAGTCTTGCTTGAACACAGTTCACAAATCCAGGCTACAGCCAGTCGTTCACGTCAAACTAACGCTGACTCTTCTTCTTAGGGATTCTAGCATTTGAACAACTGGAGGGCGAGGCAGCTTGAAGTAAACCTTCACCGAGTTGTAAATGAACCACTGGAGGGCGGTCAGGATACTGATCATGAGGATCCGCGCCAGCAGGCCCTTCCACAAGCCCTAACCCCAGCGTCTGAAGCACGCGAAAGGCAGTGCTGCCTTTCTCCTTGTTCAAAACAGACACGACAGAATCTGCCGGATGCGACATGATGGCACAGAAGACAGAAGACGCCTGCGATGTAGTGGGCCACGAAGGTCACCCCCAGCTGCTGGGCTTTGGTGCACTGGCTCTGGTGCTTGGGGACCACGTATTTATAGAGCGCCTCCACGGTGCATTCGAAGCAGGCGAACTTCATCATGGGGTAGGTGATCTGGCGCATCCACAGCGCCTTGTACAAGGCCTAGGCCTCCTCGCTGTACATCCTGGGGGCCGTCGCCTGGAGGATGCTGGCGTAGTCCTACTGCGTCTTCATACAGACTTTGATGGCTTCCATAGGTGCCAGTGGTGGCTGTGTGCCATGGAGTCGGTTCTGACTCATAACAACCCTGTACAGGGTTTCCAAGACTGTAAATCTTACCGGAGCAGAACGCCTCGCCTCATCTTTCTCCCGCGGAACCGCTGGGAGCTCTGGCAGCGTAGTGGTTACGAATCAGGCTGCAAACTGCAAGATCAACAGTTCGAAACTACCAGCTGTTCCGCAGGAGAAAGATGAGGCTTTCTGCTCCTGTAAAGATTTACAGCCTCGGAAACCCTGTTTAGGGTCGCTATGAGTATGAACCGACTCCACAGCACACAGAGGCAGCAGCAGCAGTATGAGTGCCGGGGCAATGTGGGTGAAAATCTCAGCGCTGGCCGAGGCGGCCAGGTAGAGGCTGGTCCTCCGGAGGTAAGCCTTCTCCTCGCCCAGGAGCTGCGAGTAGCGATCTGAAAGACCTTGTAGACGCAGGACTTGAAGAGGCCCTGCATGGAATAGCCGAAAAAGGTCTGAGCCCAGCCTTGGGCCAGGCCGTGGAGCCCGTCGTCCTGCACTACCATCACTCTAAAGCCGCTGATGATGCTCTTGAACTTGCCGGGGTCCACCTGCATGCGGCACGTGACTAGGTCTAGGCATGCATGATGGCGGGGTGCGTCAGCCCGCAGCTCAGCATCCTGCCCAGGCCACACAACAGCAAGTATCAGTGAAATGTCTTTTGAAGTTTTATTTATTTATTTATATCAATTTTTCTGTTTTTTAAGA
>NW_006408652.1:1792349-1797303 GCF_000296735.1 Chrysochloris asiatica | reverse complement strand
CCCAGGATCGGGCAGTGTTTCGTTCTGCTGTGCACAGGGTCGCTATGGGTTGGTATCAGCTGAATGGTACCTAACAATAACAACATATAAACTCTTATGTATTTTACATACTAATGTAAATATTTTTCTCAGCATGTAATCAGCATTTTTCTCTATGATTTTATTTTGATATTTAGAACATTTCAATTTTAGTAGAATGACATTTGTTAATATTTTATTTTGTGGTTTATATTTTGATATAAACTATAAAAAAATTAAATTTTTATAGTGGTAAAATAAAATGAATGCAAGCTAATGTCCATATAAATGAGGGCAATAGTTAGGTAAAACATGCTATATATCCCATATAAGGAGCCCTGGTAGTGCAATGTGTTAAGGAATGGGTTGTTAACTGGAAAATCAGCAGTTGGAACTCACCAGTGGCTCATCAAAAGAAAATTAAGGCTGTCTGCTTCCATAAAGATGAACAGACTCAAAAACCCTATGATACCATTCCACTCCATCCTATAGAGTCATTGTGAATCAGAATCGAATTAATGGCAGTGGGCTATAATGCAGGCTATGCAATATATTGAGCATTTATTTAAAAGAATATGTAAATGTTAGATATATTAAAATTGGGGGATAGTCGTGGTACGTTAGATAAAGACACATACTTGTAAAATAAGTTTCAATGTAACGTTGTAAAATAAACAAAAACAAAAAAATATGTATGTGCTTATTTTATGTTTCCATGTGGTGCTGTGAGTTAATGTACTGGACTGTAAAATTGGTTTGAACTGCAAGGTCAGTGGTCACCAATCACTCAATGGAAATCCTATACAGAGTCACTGTTGGCCAAAACTGACTCAACAGCATTTAACAACAACATCAACAACAATGACTATATAGAAAACTGTTAATAGTGTGTAACTTGGGTTCATGGGATTAGAATGGTTACGTATTTATGCAATTCTATATTATTTAAATTGTTGTAGTAAGCATTATGCTTTACTTTGATAATACCTTTGTTTTTTTGACTATTATATTACCTACTAATTATAAGAAAGACAAATGTTATAAGAAATACATAAAGTAGAAGTTATCTGAAATTCCATCCATTTGAGGCAAATGAATTAATATTTTGATTTTTATAAATCCTGTTATACACATATACATGGACACAGACATAATTTTACCTAAATGGAATACTGTTGCTTTTATTTAAGATTGATTTTGTTGTTGTTGTTGGTTGCCATCGAGTTGGTTTATAGCGGCCCTATTCACAACAGAGCAAAACACTACCCAGACTTGAAACATCCTCACAATCATTGCTATGCTTCATCCCATTGCTACTGTCACTGTGCCAATCCAGCTCATTGGGGTCTTCTCTTTTACCACTGACCATCGACTTTATCAAGCATAATATACCTAACTAGGAACTGAGTACTCCTGATAATGTTCTAAGTATGACAGACAAACTCTCACCATCCTGGCTTCTAAGGAATATTCTGGCTGTATCTCATCCAGCGTAGTTTTGTTTTGTTTTGTTTTTCCTTCTGACAGTCTATAGTACTTTTAGTATTCTTCTCCAAGCTTTGGGAACCCTATAGGGTAGTTCTACTTTTTCCTATCAGGTCAGTAGGAGTCTGAATTGACTAGACAGCACTGGATTTGGTTTGGGTAAGACTATCTACTCCACTAAGGTAAAATAATCAGATAGCAGACCTCCATACGTCTGTAGTGATAATGCATTTAAGTAGTCATTTTCCACATTTATTATGTTTTGAAAATTTTAAAAAAAATGAAAACAAACATCTCCACAAGGATCCATCCCACTATCTGTGCAAAGTAGAATAATAATGATTATATATGCAAAATAGAATCCTTTGATGAAATTGTAATTTAGGACACCTAGTGTAGTGGTTATGAATCAGGCTGCAAACTGCAAGGTCAACAGTTTGAAACCACCAGCTGTTCCATGGGAGAAAGATTAGGCTTTCTGCTCCCATAAAGATTTACAGCTTTGGAAACCCTGTACAGGGTCACTATGAGTCGGAACCAACTCCACGGCACATAACAACAACAACAAAGTAATGCCCACTGGAGTCCTGGTATGGCGCTGTAGGTTAATGCATCTGATTGCAAAGCCATTTGAACTGCAAGGTCGGTGGTTCAAGCTCACCAGCTGCTGCTTGGAAATCCTATACAGGGTCACTATGGGTCGAAACTGACTCAACAGCATATCATAACAACAACAACAACAACAAAGTAGTGTTCCAAGTTATTGGGCTAAATGTATTTTGGAGAATTGGCAAATGGACCTGGAGTTTTCCTCCATTTAGCTAACTTCATCAGTAATAATTTTAAATGCCTTCTGTTTTGGGGAGATTTTTCCAATGTCACAACTTTTTCTGTTTTGTTCTGAATTAAATCATTTTTTATGTATGCATTTGTCTCTGTCCTTTATTTCTGTATGTTCTAAACCTTAGCCACTTAGTGGAATCATCTGGGGAACATTTTTTTTTTTTTTTAATGATGCCTAGTTCCTACATCAAAACATTCTAATTTAATTTGTCTGTTGTGTAAATTAGATGACAGAGTTTAAAATGTTTCCCAAGGTAATTATATTTTTACTTATTTTTTTTTATTTTTTACTGTGAATTATATGATAGTTTGCATGGTAATTATATTTTACAGTCAGGACTTAGAACCTTTGGTTCAGACACAGCACTCGTTCTCAAAATTGTAGACATATTTGAATCATGTTTGATATATGCTAAGGACTCTGCCTCCAACCAATTAAATCACAATCTCTGTGGGGAAAGTCCAGATTAGTGTATTTTGTTATTGTTTTGGTTTATTTCCCTGATTAGGTTCCCAGGTCATTCTAATATTCATTCAGGATTGAAAACCACTGATCTATCAACTAAGAATGTATTAAAAATGAAAATTCATGAGGCTCACCCAGACCAACTGAATTAAAAACCTCAAGGGACACCCTGTAATCTATGTACTATCAAGCCCTTAACATGATACAAATGTGCGTCTCATGTTTGAGAACCACTGATCTAGCTAGTGGTACTGGGGGAAACTGGGATGCTTTAAAAAAAACACTGGGGGAAATTGGGATGCTTCAAAAAAAAAAAAAAAAATTCTGATGTCTGGCTACCGCTCCTCTCCAAATATTCTGATTTAATTGCTCTGGAGTATATTCTTGGCAATGGGATTTTTTAAATCTCCTAGATGACGTTAATGTGTAGCCAAGATTAAGAATGACTACCCTAGTCCATGAGCTCCTGGAGAAGAGGGATCAGCTGTGTATGTTCAGAATTTGGCACAGGATTTGACACTTAAATGGAAATGGAGGAATCTGAAAATCAAGGGACTGCTGGAGAAAATCATGCTATAAAGAGTTGGGTATTTGGATTTGTCTAAGGAATTCAGTTCAATGCATGATCTTCATTAGGTATCCAGAGATCCTGACTTCCTTCATATTAGCTGAGATTTTCCTTAGTTTGCTTTCCCAAAATAAAAATTGTTGGTTTAAGAAAGAACACTTTTGGATAAAATGATCTACTTTGCTACTCCTTAAAAAATAATCAGTTAGAATATAAAATATATTCAAATGATCAACTGAACATCTTTTAGGTTTGCAAAAATACATCAGGCTGATCATAACTGGATACAATTCAGCACCAAATGGAACTGTTAGGAAAATAAGGAATTTAAAATACACTCTCTCCAGGAAGAGATAAGTCATAATGATCTTTAATTATTTATGAAGACAGCTGCATTTCTTTTTTTAAATCTGTTTTGAAGCAAAATCCTTAAATTTCAAATTGTTTTTAAACCAAAAGGAAGAAACAAATATTTCATTATTCTCAAAATGACAAAAAGCTTAATAATCAACCAAATGTAGGATTTATTAAAGATTTTCTAATTGAGATATGATTAATGTTGGAACCAAGCCAGGGAGGGGGCCTGTACTCTTTTCCTATTTTGGATGTAAAATGCTGAATTATCTTTTAGCACTACTATTATAATAATTAGTTTCAGAGATAGATTAAATTAAAATGTGCTGTTGAAAACATAGCATAATTTTCTAAATTATAATATCATGATATTAGTTGTGATCAAATTAATACAGTGAAAATAATCAAGCCAAAATGTTTTCGTATATAGGATCATTTTAGCTACATAAAACAGTAACAATGATCAATACATAAACAACGGTGTGTTAGCATCCTAAATTCCTCACAATTTTGCTGTTGTTGTTGCTTGAATTTCATTCAGTCTAGAACTTGGTTCTCTGGTTCTCGTCTAGAAACCTCTCATCAGTATGACTTCTTTTTCACTGAAGCAAATGACTAAACAGATCCTGACAACAGAAAATGACTTCAATTGGTTCCCAAGAATAATGCCCTTATTAGCTAGGAAGGCACATGGACACATTCCATAATAGTTCATAAAACGAATTCCATAAAACAGATGACGGATTAGCATAGTATGAGCAAAATGATGAATTCTGAATTACAGTTCTAATAACAAGAATCCTGATCACAACTATTATTAGAATGAATACAAGGTGGATTTTGATGTTGGAAATTTGATCATGGTCTTCCTTTCAGCCATATATCAAAAGATCATCTCACATTGCCTGCTGCTCTTTCAAGTGAGATTTAGTATAATTAATTAGTATAGATGAACACAAAACCAATCATGTCTAAGTGGGAAAGCACGAAACAGAGGAATAACACCATTCAATTTCAATTTTTTCATATATGCCTAGGTGTCAGACACTATACCATGGCAATAGAGGGAGATAAGATTAACATTCAAAGTCCCAACATGAAGGCTTTGAATGCCTGGATGTAGAGATTGTGTATAATCTTGTAAGCACCAGGGAGTCATTAAAGGTGGTTAAGCAGGAGATTAATATGTCATACCTAGGCTTCAATGTAAAGAAAACAAA
>NW_006408652.1:1788927-1791944 GCF_000296735.1 Chrysochloris asiatica | reverse complement strand
AGAGGAAGACCCCCAACAAGATGGATTGTCAAAGTGGCAGCATCAACGGGCTCAAGCGTGGCAACAGTAGTGAGGTTGGCCCAGGACCGGGCATTGTTTCGTTCTGTTGTGCTGACGTGATGGCACCTAACAATAAACCTAGATTTCATGAAGGTTAAAGAATACAGTGTCTTTTTTGTTATTGTTAGGTTTCAAGTACAACAGAAGGAAACACTGCCTGGTCATGTGTCATCCCCACAATCATTTCTGTTTGTGCCCATTGTTGCAATCCATGTGTCAATCTCTCACATTGAGGATCATGATGTCCTTCCCCAGAGACTGAACCCTTCTGACAATATGTCCCAAGTATGTGAGAAGAACATACTCACCATCTTCCCTTCTAAAGAGCATTCTATGTGTACTCCTTCCTCTGGTAGTCCATAGTATATTTTTCACCATCATCATAATTCAAAAGGCCTGAAGGCATCAATCCTTCTTGGGTCTTCTTTATTCATTGCTCAATTTTAATTTGCATACCAAGAGATTGAAAATATCATGGCTTGGGTATATTGCACCTTAGTATTCAGTGGTTACCAATCGGGCTGCTAACCTCAGGGTCAGCAGTTCGAAACTGCTAGCTATTCTGTGGGAGAAAGATGAGGCTTTCTGCTCCCGTAAAGATTTACTGCCTCGGAAACTCTGTACAGGGTCACTATGAGTCAGAATCGAATCCAGGGCACATAATAACACCAACAATTCAAAGTGACATTGTTGCTTTTCAACATCTAAAAGGGTTTTCTTTGTAGCAAATTTGCCTAATGTAATATGTTGCCTGACTTCTTAACTACTGTTTCAATGAGTGTTGAGTATGGATTCAAGTAAAATGAAATCCTTGGCAACTTCAGTCTTTTCTTCATTTATTGTCATGTTGCTTATTAGTCCATTTGTGAGGATTTTTGTCTCCTTTATATTGAGTTTTCATCCATACTGAAACCTGCCATCTCTGATGCTCATCAGTAAATGCTTCATGTCCTCTTCAAATACTTGTAATTAGGTATGATAACAATTATTCACTATTGAATCAAAAGAGTCCTAGCCCCTTCTCCTTTCACCAAACCCATCTAGACAAGATGAAAACCATTCAGTGTGGATTCTACCTTCCCCCACACACTCTGAAACTAAGCTCCCTCAAGATGCCTTGCCATATGTACTTTTCTGGCCATTGTAGAGTTTTTTCCTCTTTGTTGGTATTTTGAGGTACTACTAAGAAGGCTTTTTGTAAAAGACTTTCTAGTGTACAAGACACAATTGTGTCTAAATGTTTATAGCTGCCACTTAATTTTCCTGCTTTTACTTTGTACTTTGCTAGCTATGTTTTCACCCCATGTGGATTTGTGTTTATACAAATTTTATTTGTATGTGTTCATGTTAAACCTCAAATAAATGCTTCCTTGTGTGGGAAAAAAAAGAGGCGCTAGATACAGTGGAAGAAAAATGTAGAACAGAATTAAAAATCATAAAAAAGTCCAGATTTACTGTTCGATAGAGATTGGTGGAATAGTCATCCTTTCATATCTTGAATAGAGCTCAACCTCTAATGCTCAATTTTCAGTCAAATAACAGACAGTTGGACAAGGGGAACAATAACATTAGGGAGCTAGTGTTATATAATCAACCATTTGAGATCTAAAGGATAACATTTACCCAAGGACAAAGTTAAGAAGGTTTATGAAAGGAGGAGAAATGGAAATAGGAAACATGGAAACAGTGGGATAAGTGATGTTATATTGTGTGGATTACAATCAATGCGATGAAACAAAATGTATAGGAACTATTGAATAAAAAACTGATCTGCTCTATAAACTGTTAACTAATTCACAATAAAAGTATTTTTGTTGTTTTGTTTTGTTTATAGAAAAGGATAATAGAAATCCTCCTTGTATATATATGTTGTTGCTAAGTGCTGTCAAGTTGGTTCCAACTCATAGCAACTCTGTATAGAGTTTCAGTGGAGCAGTTAGTGAGTTTGAACCAACCACTGTGTGGTTCAAACCAACCTTGTGGTCCATTGTTTACATTACAGCATTGAGTAAAAAATTAGCACTAACTGTAGGATTTATTTTAATCAACATGTAGAAAAGACAAATACATCATTTTTTCAATATAATCTCCTTGCTTTTCAACACACTTTGTCCAAGCTTTCAATATGTTCCCTTATTTAAAAATATTTTGTGCTCAGTTGTCAGCCATTAATGCACCACTGTCTTCACTTCATCAATGGTGAATCTTTGTTCTTGAAAGACTGCTTTCAGGGAACCAAACAGGTGAAAGCCCAATGAAGCAAGATAAGGATTATAGGGAGGATGCATTAACAGCTCTAAATGCAGTTTATACAGAGTGCCAGCAAGTGTGGGCAGAGGTGTGAGGACATGCACTGTCATGCAAAATCACAACACTCTTGGGCAGCAGTCCTCTGCATTTAATCAGAAGTTTAGGCTTCAGTTGTTCAGTGAGCATCTCACTGTAACAAGCACTTGTTGAACTTTTTTTCCTGATAGTGATCCAATAGTGGCCCATGAAAATTCTGGAAACCTAGAAGCTTCAATTTTCCAGCTGATGGTGGACTTTTGAACTTTTTATTGGTTGGCGATTTAGCGTGTTTCTCTTCCTACTCTACTGTTTACTCTCAGGCTTCTAGTAATAAATCCATGTCTTATCACCAATAACGATTTTATTTTAAGAAACTGTTACCTTCCTTTGAGGATCAGTCCCAATTTTGTTTGCCTATGTCCAAATGCTTCCGTGAATTGTTTTGGTACCCATTTCACACAAACTTTTTGAAACCTAAGTCCATCATGGATTCTTTCACAGGCAATGGCATGACTGATTGGCAAATGATTTACCACAAAATCCACTGCCACTCATCTATTCAATCTAATCATTTCATGTGCACAATGTTGTCATCAGCCGTGGACTTGGACAGGTGCTTTAATATTACCAAAGTATGGATAAAGTTTTGATGTGGCATTGTGGGATAA
>NW_006408652.1:1787349-1788740 GCF_000296735.1 Chrysochloris asiatica | reverse complement strand
ATATTGTTGTTGTTAAGTGCTGTCGAGTCGATTCCGACCCATAGCGACCCTGTATAGGGTTTCCAAGGAGCAGCTGGTGAGCTTGAACCATCGACCTTGCAGTTCAAATGACTTTGCAGTCTGACGCATTAGCCCACAGCGCCATACCAGGACTCCATATATATGTTATTATGTATTATTATTTATACATGTTATATATATATAACATAAATATCAGCAGTTCAAATCTACCAGCCACCCAGCCACTCCACAGGAGAAAGATGAAGCTTTCTGCATCTGTAAAAATTAACAGCCTTGGAAACACTGTTGTTGTTGTTATGTGCCGTGGAGTCGGAACCGACTCATAGCGACCCTGTACAGGGTTTCCGAGGGTGTAAATCTTTACGAGAGTAGAAAGCCTCATCTTTCTCCCGCGGAGCAGCTGGTAGTTTCAAACTGCTAACCTTGCGGTTCACAGCCCGATTCGTAACCACTACGCTATATGCAGTCAATAAGAGCCAGAAGAGACTCCATGGCAGATAACCACCAACCACCACCATATAAATTGTTGTTGTTGTTTTAAAGTGGCATCGATTTGGTGCTGACCCAAAGTGACCCTGTATAGGATTTCTGAGGAGCAGCAGGTGAGCTTGAACCGCCAACCTTGCGTATCAAACCAAACTTACAGTCCAGCACATTAACCCGCAGTTACTCCATACATACATAACCCATCCATACATAAACTGCAAGACTCCATACCATCAATTTATAACCCACAGGACTCCATACATATATACACATAAATATATGTGTATATATATATGTGTGTGTGTGTACATATATACATGTATGCATGCATAGCAGACGACTATACACATGGACCTCACCAGATGGAACACATAGGAATCAAATTGACTACATCTGTGGAAAGAGATGATGGAAAAGCTCCATATCATCAGTAAAAACAAGGACAGGGGCAGACTGTGAAACAGACCATCAATAACTCATATGCAAATTCAAACTGAAGCTGAAGAAAATGAAAACAAGTCCATGAGAACCAAAAGATGACCATGAATTTATCCCACCTGAATGCAGAGATCATCTAAAGAACAGATTTGATACGTTAAACACTAAAGACCGAAGACCAGAAGAGTTGTGGGATGACATCAAGAACATCGTACATGAAGAGAGCAAAAAGTCATTAAGAAGACAAGAAGGAAAAGGTCAAAATGGATGTCAGAAGAGACTCTGAAACTTGCTCTCCGGCAAGAATTGAAGAGGTACAAGAGCTGAACAGAAAGTTACAAAGATCAGCTAGAGAAGATAAAAACAAATACTATAATAAAATATGCAAAGATTTGGAATTAGAAAACCAAAAGGGAAGAACACGGTCAGCATTTCTCAAGCTGGGG
>NW_006408652.1:1772496-1784982 GCF_000296735.1 Chrysochloris asiatica | reverse complement strand
TACCAGCCGCTCCGCGGGAGAAAGATGAGGCTTTCTACTCCCGTAAAGATTTACACCCTCGGAAACCCTGTACAGGGTTGCTATGGATCGGAACCGACTCGACGGCACTTAACAACAACAACAAAAGTGCCATTGAGTTGGTTCCAACACATCATAACCTTGTATAGGATTTCTGAGACAATAAAACTTCACAGGAGCTGAAACACTATTTTTTCTCCTACAAAATGACTGGTGGGTTTGAACTGCCAACCTTGTGGTTTGCAATACAGTGTTTATATATAAGTTTATATATGTATGCTTGCTGACAGTAAAGAGGACTTAAAATATATACTGATGAAGATCCAAGACCAAAGCCCTCAATATTGGTTGCATCTCAATGTAAAGACAACAAAATGTTCACAATCACTGGCCATTACAGAGATGCAAATCAAAACAATGTGATAACCATTTCGCACCAGCAATTAAAAAAAAAAAATTTAAATCAGAGGACAATAAATACTGATGAGGATGTGAAGAGACTGGGACTCTCCTACATTGCTGGTAGGACTGTAAACTGGTTTACCTACTATGGAAAACACTACAGCGATTCCTCAGAAATTTGGAAATAGAAATACCTTATGATATAGCAATTCCTCTACTTGGTATATATCCACAAGAAATATAAGCCATAAAGCGAGTAGATATATGCACACCAATACTTATCACAGAACAATTCACAAAAGCAAAAAGATGAAAACAGCCTAAGTGCCCATCAATGGAATAATGGATAAATAAACTTTGGTACATATGCATAATGGAATACTATGCTACCTTGAAGAATAACAATGAAGCTGCAAATCATTGCAAAACATGGGTGAACCTTGAGGACATTATGCTGAGTGAAATTAGTTAGTCACCAAAGGCTAGCTTGTAAAATGTGCCCTTTGGTTGTTTAAATGATTATATATTCCTGAGTGTTTTTGTGTACATCAAAAGAGAGAGAGAGAGAGAGAATAGAATCAAATACTATTTGTAATCATTGCAATGATAAATAAAATTAAGTACCATGGACTGCAAAAAGAACAAACAGATCTGTGTTAGAATAAGTACAGCCAGAGTGCTCCTTAGAAGCCAGGATGGCCAGGCTTCGTCTCTCATATTTTTGACAAATTGTCAGGAGGGACCAGTCACTGGAGAAAGATACCATGTTTAGTAAAGTGAGGGTCAGAGAAAAAGAGGAAGATCTCCAATGAGATGGACTGACACAGTGGCAGCAGTGATGAACTCGAGCATGGCAACAATTGTGAGGTTGGACTAGGACTGAGCAGTGTTTCCTTCTGTTGTGCATAGAGTCACTATGAGTTGGTACCAACTTGATGGAACCTAACAACAACAACATACATAAACATTCATATGTGTGTGTGTGCATATGAGTACTGGTGTGGCTCTGCACTGGACCTCACAGTTGGTTTGAATCATAAGGTCAGCAGTTCAAACTTATCAGCCACTCCTCAGAAACCCTATACAGGATGGCCCTTAGAAACAACAATATATATATATAGTTGTTGCCACTGAGTCCGTTTCAACCCATAGCAACCCTGTATAGGGTTTTCCAAGGAGTGACTTGTGAGCTTGAAATGCCAACCTTGTGGTTCAAACCTACTTTGTAGTCCAGAGCATTAACCAGCAGCCCCCACCAGCAGTAGGTAGGTTCCAACTTTCACATGCATATGAGATGATTGAAAAGACAATGGCTTACTTTAGGCATAGGTAATCCTCAAAGGTATATCCTTGCTCTTTAAAGCTTTAAAGTGGTGTTTTGCAGCAGATTTGCCAAATGCTGTATGTTGTTTGATTTCTTGACTGCTGCTTGAAAGTTTGATTGTGGATCTAAGCAAAATGAAGTCTTTGACAAATTCAGTCATCTCCCCATTTATCATGATGTTATTTATTGGTCAGGTTGCATGCATTTTTCTTTCCTTTATGTTGAGATTTCATCAATACTGGTGTCTCACTGTAGGGTAAGAACTAGACCACAAGGTCAGTTTGAATCACAAGGTCAGCGGTTCAAATTCACCAGCCGCTCCTTGGAAACCCTATATAGGGTCCTTATGAGTTGGAACCAACTTGATGGCACCTAATAACAACAACAATCAATCAATCAGGGCAGAAGACTGTAGTATTTTAACTTCATCAATATTTTAAGTCCTCTTGGCTTCCAGCAAGCAAGGCTATATCGTTGGACTCATTCCAGATTGTTAATGCATCTTCCTCCAATCCTGCAATGTACATATATGTGTAGATAGTGGAGAAAGCTGGTTTCCTCACTCTTGTTTACATGTTATGGTCAGACTCTCACCCATTTTTTTTTTCACTTATGTTTCATATTTCTCCCAAATCATAGATCTAGCTAGCTTCAAATTGTTTGGTTGTGCATTTTGTTAACTTTTTCTTTAGTCCTTAAGGGTTAAGGAAATAAATGCTGTATAAATATGTATTAAATCAAAAGGTCTAGCTATTTTTATTCAAAAATCACTGGGATTTGGGGAGAGCACTAGAGAAAATCTTTCTTGGCATGGAAAGGTGATGAATAATAATCAAGTCTGATTTCCATTAAATTCACACTGATATCTCTAAGTCAATCATTTCTAAATAAAGAATATTATGTATAAATGGTTTTGTTTATTAATAGGCTACTTTTTAGAGTAGTTTTAGGTTTACAGAAAAAAGGAGCAGACAGTACAGAGTTTCCACATGGCCCCTCTCCTCTGTTTTTAACATCTTGTGATACATTATTACAATTTATAACAATTAGTGAAACTCATTATTATTAATTAAAATCATAATTTACACTAATGTTTACTCGGTGTGTTTTACAGTTCCATTTGGCTTTTAGAAATGTGTAATGGCACTTAACAACAACAACAACAATGTCATATATCTACCAGTACAATATTATACAAAATCATTTCAACCCTCTTAAAAATCCCCTGTGCTCTATTTATTTATCCCTCTTACTCTCCATCTGAATACCTGCAACCCATGATCTTCTTCTTGCCCCTATATTTTTGCCTTTTCCAGAATGTTGTACAACTGAAATAATACAGTATATAGCCTTTCCAGACTGGCTTCTTCCACTTAACAATATGCATTTATATCTTTTTCAGAGCTAGTAACATATTTCTTTTTATTACTGAACAATATTAATGTATTGTTGTTCCTTCTTTTTCTGCAACCCTCCCTTGTACCAAACATGACAGACTTCTCCAGAGAGTGGACCCTCCTGACAATATGTCCGAAGTATGAGAGACAAAATCTGGCCATCATGTCTTCCAAGGAACATTCTGGTTGTACCTCTTCCAACACAGATTCATTTGTTCTTTTTGAAGTCCATGGTACTTTTAATATTCTCCTCCAACACGATTCAAATGCATCAATTCTTCTACAGTCTTCCTGATTTACTGTCCAACTTTCAGATGAATATGAGATTATTGAAAGTATCAGGCACACCTTAGTCCTCAAACTGACTTCTTTGTCCTTGAACACTTTAAAGAGGCCTTGTGCAGCAGATTTACCTAATGCAATACGTCATGTGAGTTTTTGACTGCTGCTTCCATGAGCACTGATGGTCGATCCAAACAAAATTAAGTCTTTGACAACTTCAATCTTTTCTCCATTTATGTGGATGTTGTTTACTGGTCCCTCGGTGAGGATTTTTGTTTACATTGAGCTACAGCCCACACTGAAGGCTGTGGTCTTTGATCTTCATCAGTATTTTAAGTCCTCTCCATGTTCAGCAAGCAACGTTGTTTCAAAGGTTGTTAATGAACCTTCCTCCAATCTTGATGACATGTTTTTCTTCATATAATCCATCTTCTCAGATGATGTGCTCAGCATAATGATTCAATAAAAATGGTGAAATAATACAACCCTAATGCATACTTTTGACTACATCTGTGGAAAGAGACAGTGGAAAAGCTCCATCCATATCATCAGCCAAAACAAGACCAGTAGAATACTGTGGAACGGGCCATCAATTGCTCTTATACAAGTTCAGGAAGAAAATTGAAACAAGTCCACAAGAGCCAAAATATAACCTGAATTTAGAGATCATCACAAGAACAGATTTGATGTAATAGACCTAAAGGGTAAAGACCAGAGAGTTGTGGGATGACATCAAGAGCATCATACTGAAAGAGAGCAAAAGGTCATTAAGAAAACTAGAAAGAAAGAAAAGACAAAAACAGAAGTCAGAAGAGACTCGTAAACTTGCTCTCCAGTGTAGAGATGCTAAAAAAAAGTGTAAGAAACTGAATCCTTCAGTATTGCTAGTTGAGGCTTGACTATTTTTATTCAGTTCCCTCAGCTTGAGGAATGCTGAGTGTGTTCTTCCCTTTTGGTTTTCTAATTTTAGGCTTTACACATTTCAGTACAATGTTTGACTTTGTCGTCTCAAGCTACCTTATGAAATTTTCTTCAATAGGAAATATATTTAAAGATACGGACAACATCAAAAGAAGAGGTAAGGACTACACAGAGACACTACAAAAAGAAATGGTTGATGTTCAAACATTTCAAGAATTAGAATATGTTCAAGTGCTAATTTTACTGAAGGAGGAAGTTCAAGGTACATTGAAGGCATTGGCAAAGAACAAAGTTCTAAGAATTGATGGAATACAAGTTGAAATCTTTCAACAAACTGCTAGAGCATTGGAGGCACTCAACTATGCCAAGAAATTTGGAAGACAATTTGGCCAACTGACTAGAATAAATCCATATTTGAACCCATTCCAAAGAGAGGTGACCAAAGGAATGCAGAAATCATCGGACAATATCATTAATACCCATGCAAGCAATTTTTTTCCTAAAGATAATTTGAAAATGGCTGCAACCATACATTGATAGAGAACTTTCAGAGGTTCAAGCTGTATTCAGAAGAGTGTGTGAAATGAGGGATATCATTGTTGACATCATATGGATCCTGGCTGAATCTGAGAATGCCAGAAAGATGTTTATCTGTGCTTTAGTGACTATGTAAAGACTCAATTGTGTGGTTCATGACACACAATGGACTACATTGCACAGAATGAGTATTCCAGAACACTTAATTGTGTTCAAGAGGAACCTGTATGTAGACTAGGAGGCAGTTGTTCAAATAGAACAAGGGAACACTGAATGGTTTAAAATTAAGAAAGGTGTGTGCCAGAGTTGTATCCTTTCACCATATTTATTCAATTTCTATGCTGAGCAAATAATCTGAGAAATGGACTCTATGAAGAAAAATGTGGCATCAGGATTGGAGGAAGACTCATTAACCTGCAATATGCAGATGATACATGCTTACTTGCTGAAAGTGGAGAGGACTTTAAATACTTACTGATGAAGATCAAAGACCACACAGCCTTTGGTATGGATTGCACTTCAGTGTCAAGAAAACAAAAATCCTCACCACTGATATAATAAACATCATTTATATAAATGGATAAAAGATTGAAGTTGTCTAAGACTTCATTTTGCTTGGGTCACATCAACACTCGCGGAAGCTGCAGTCAAGAAATCAAACGACATATTGCATTAGGCAAATCTGCTGCAAAAGACCTCTTTAAAGTGTTAAATAACAAATATGTTAGTGTGAGGATTAAGGCAAGGTGCCCATTTCATATTACCTTATATGCACGGGAAAGTTGGACAGTGAATAAGAAAGACTGCAAAAGAATTGATGCATTTGACCTATGGTGTTGGAGGAGAATATTAAAAGTACCATGAAGTACTAAAAGAATAAACTAATCTGTGTTGGAAGAAGTACAGCCAGAATGCTCCCTGGAAGCCAGGATGCCAGACTTCATCACTCATATTTCACACATAATGTCAGAAGGGACCAGTCCCCAGAGAAGAGTATCACTTTTGGAAAAGTGGAGGGTCAGAGAAAAAGAGGAAGACCTCCAGTAAGGTTGATTGGCACAGTGGCATCAGGGATGGGCTCAAATGTAGGAATGATTGAGAGGTTTGTACAGGACAGACAGTGTTTTGTTCTCTTGTGCATAGGGACTCTATGAGTTAGTACTAACTCGATGGCACCTAACAACTATAACCACATTCAGCAAGCAAGTTTGTATCATCTGTGTATTGCAGGTTATTAATGAGTCTTCATCCAATCCTGAAGCCACGTTTTCCTACATGCAACCCAGCTTCTCAAGATTATGTGCTCAGCATAAAGACTGAATAAGGATGGTGAAGGAATACAACCCTGTGACACAACTTTGCTAATTTTAACCATCCAGTATTCTCTTGTTCTGTTGAAACAACTGCCTATTGGTCTCCTAATAGATTTATTATGTTGTTGTTAAATGCTATCGAGTCAGTTCTGAATCATAGCGACCCTGTATAGGATTTCCAAGGACAGGATGGTGAGTATGAACTGCCCACCTTGTGGTTCAGTGCTTTATCCCACAGAGCCATAGTGGTATTTTATTTTATCTACATTTGCAATTCCCCTTAATGACAAAAGTTCCAGAACATCTTTTCATATACTTATGAGTCTCAGCGTGGTGCAGTAGGATGTGCACTGGACCCCACAGTAGGCGTGCACTGCAAGGTCAGTGGTTCAAACCCCAACAGCTGCTCTCTGGAAACCCATAAAGGGTTGCTATGAGTAGGAACTGACTCAATGGCACTTAACAACAACAATGACATGTACAATCTGTAAATCTTTGGTGAGGTGTCTATTCAGACTACTTGTCCAATTTCAATGGGGATGTCTGTTTTCCTCATTTTGAGTTTATGAAATCTTAATATATTTTGGAAATAAGTCCTTTACCCTATATGTATTGCAAATATTTTCTCCTAGTCTGGTTTTCTTTTTTCATTCTCTTAACAGTGCTTTTCACAAAACAGAAGTTGTTGGGTGGTTTGTTTTGTTTTATTTTCAATTTTTATGAAGTTAAACTTATTATATTTTCTTTCAGATAGCATGCTTTTGGTGTTATGGGTAAAAAGTCATTCTGACAGAGGGTCACCTAGATTTTCTTCTATATCATCTCCTATAAATTTTATACTTTTGCATTTTCCATTTAGGTCTATGATCTATTTTGAGTTCAGTTTTGTAAAAGGTGTAAAGTCAATTACAAGATTCTTTGTGAGTTTTAGTTTTTGGCATATGGATGTCTAATTGTTCTAGAAAAATTTGTTGAAAACACTGTCCTTTTCCCATTGCTTGTCTTTGCTACTATTCACAGATAAGTTGACTATTCTGAGCCTTTCTATTCTGTTCCATTGATCTATGTGTTTACTCTTTGATGATTCCACATTGTCTTGATTACTATATCTTTATATTCAGTTTCAAATGGGTTAGTTAACAAGTTTTACTTTCACTTTTATTTAGTTTGAACTAAAACTATTTTTTTAAATTTCCCTTGAAACATATTCTTTGATCCATGTTGTTTAAAAGTGTGTTGCTTAATTGCCAACTATTTTGTGGGTTTCTAATTATCTTTGTTACTTATATGTAGTTTAATTCTAATCGGACCTGAGATGCTCTGTACAATTTCTATTCCTTTAAATTTGTTGAAGTGTGGTTTGAGGCCAAATATGTGATCTATCTCAGTGAAATGTTCCATATGAACATTAAACGAATATGTATTCTGCTGTTAGACAAGAGTATTCTAAAAATGCCCATTAGATCTAGTTGATTGATAGTGCTGTTAAGGTTAAATATATCCTTAACTGCTTTTCTGCCTGCTAGATTTTTTCATTACTGAAGGAACAGTGTTAGATTTTCCAGCCAAAGCAGTGGATTTGTCTAATTCTCCTTATATTCTGATAAGTTTTCACTTCATATATTTAGAGGCTCTGTTGTTAGCTGCATATATGTTAAGAATTGTTATAACTTCTTAGATAACTGATCATTTTATCATTATAATGTTTTTACCCAGATATTTCCCTTCCTTTGAAGTCAGTTTTCTCTGAGATTAATATTGCTACTCCAGCTTTCTTTAAGTTAGTGTTTACATGTCATCTCTTTCTTCAGGATTTTTGTTTTAATCCACGTCGTCTATATATTTAAAATGCGTCTATTTTAGATTGTCTTGGATACTTGAGTTTTGCTTTATAAACCACTTTAACAGTGTCTGTCTTTAATTGATCAATTTAACTATTCCTATTTAAAACTCTTAACTTAAATTGATCATTAAGGAGCTCTGGTAGCATTGTTGTTGTTGTTGTTGTCAGGTGCCATCGAGTCAGAACCGACTCGCAGCGACCCCATGTACAGCAGAACGAAACAATGTCCTATCCTGAGCCAACCTCACTACTGCTGCCACATTTGAGTCCATCAATGATGCCAGCTGGCCAATCCATCACGTTAGGGGTCTTCCTCTTTTTCTCTGACCCTCCACCTTACCCAGCATGACATTCTTCTCCAGTGACTGTTCCCTACTGACAATATGTCCAAAGTATGAGAGACAAAGCTTAGCCATCTTGGCCTCCAAGGAGCACTGTGGCTGCACTTATTCCAAAACAGATCTATCTATTGGTTCTTTTGGCAGTCCATGGCACTTTTAGTATTCTCCTACAACACCACAACTCAAAGGCATCAGTTTTTCTACGATCTTCCTTATTCACTGTCCAGCTTTCGCATCCATGTGAGGTTATTGAAAATACCATGGCTTGGGTCAGGCGCACCTTAGTCCTCAAGCTGATATCTCTGCTCTTCAATACTTTAAAAAGTTCCTGTGCAGCAGATTTGCCTAATGCAATACGTCGTCTGATCTCTTGACTGCTGCTTCCGCGAGTGTTGACAGTTGATCCAAGAAGAATGAAGTCCTTGACAACTTCAATCTCTTCTCCATTAATAAGAATGTTGTTTATTGGTCTAGTGGTGAGGATTTTTGTTTTCTTGACATTGAGATGCAATCCATACCGAAGGCTGTGCTCTTTGATCTTCATCAGTAAATGTTTCAAGTCCTCTTCACTTTCAGCAAGCAAGTTTGTATCATCTGTGTATTGCAGGTTGTTAATGAGTCTTCCTCCAATCCTGATGCCATGTTTTTCTTCATAGAACCCAGCTTCTGGTATTATTTGCTCAGCATACAGATTGAATAAGTATGGTGAAAGAACACAACCTTGTTGCACACCTTTCCCAATTTTAAAACATTCAGTGTTCCCATGCTCTGTTTGAACAACTGCTTCTTGGTCCAGGTACAGATTTCTCAGAAGTACAATTAAGTGTTCTGGAATACTCATACTTCTCAATGTTGTCCATAGCTTGTCATGATCCACACAATCGAAAGCCTTTGCGTAGTCAATAAAGCATAGGTAAACATCCTTCTGGTATACAGCCAAGAACATCATATTGGACAGTTGAAACCATGTTCAGCAGTTCTACTCTGTAGCACATGAGCTCAACGTGTATCAGAACTGCCTTAACAGCAACAAGTTTTCATTTTGTAGAAATGCAAGTACACCTACAATGGTCTTTTGGAATTATCAATACCAACTTCGACTCCCAACCATTTAAACAGGACAGTATTTATTGTACTGTACTTATTTTATGTGACCATCAATATGGCTAAATTTAAAGTAAATTTCCCAGCTCCAGTCATCTTCCCTGATAATTCTAGCCATCTCTGCTTTTGCAGATACTCAGGGCATCTGCCCGTCTGTCTAGTACCTGGGTCTTGCTTTGCAGCAAAGCCTGGAAACTTTATGAAGACAGTAAGTTAAAGCAATCATAAATCAAAGACTTGGGGCACTAGTTGGAGTACCTCATTTGTCTCTCATCTCTTAGGGATCACTCTCCATTTTGCCTTATGTCCAATGTTTTAAGAAACCTTTTTTAATATGCTTTATCCATATATTCTGATGTTTCGGATTGAAGGTTAAATCTGGTGTCCCTCTTATTCCACTGTGACTGAGAACAGGCGTGCCAGATAATTCTCATTATAATATTATATAAAATGCATTATTATATTCCAAGCATTCCAAATATAGTCAGAATTTTAAACATGTATAGTCTACCTAGTTTCTGACAATGAATACATTACAAATGTGTCTCACAAAAGCCTCATAATCAAAAAGCATCATTTATCATGTTTATTTGTAATGCTTAAATGAGAGATACCACTTCAAACTGCAGCCTGCTTGGACATTAGGAGTAAAATGGTTATGCAGGACTATTCCAGAAGGTCCTTTAATTGTATCCCATATCGTATCTACTTATCTTGTAATCCATTTTCAACTCTGGGCCAAATAGTTACTTAAACTGCATAAGGAAACAGAATAAATTGCGTCCTACAAGTTTGTACAATCCTACAAGTTGACTGCCTATTTAAAGCCCTCCTATGGTTACTGGCTTAAAGGTTTCTGTATTAGATTATCTCTAAGTTTTCTTCTAATTGTGAAATTAAAAAATTATATTTTACTAGCAAATCTTACACACATATGTATAAATGGAAGAATTTTTACACAGATTTATTTAAAAATAACATTTCTTATGTAGAGTTACAGACATGATAATGGTGAAAAGGGCCATCTTAGATTTATTAAGATGCCATGCCTAAAATTTACTTTCTTTGTGAATTTTTTTATATGATTATGAAGGTATCAAGACTCCCATTTCTTAGGGCTATTTCAAAAGTACCCATCTTTCTAATAGTGACACAATGCATATCATTATTCATCGATATGGTCTTAATATCAATGCCAGATAATTTCATAAAATAAAGCGAGCAAAAGACTGGTCAGGTTAATGAGAAAAATCCCATAATATTCTTATTTATCATTATAAACACTGTTATGACTAAGATGGCTGTAATTAGCAGTCTTACAGGCCATGTTAAACAACTTCAGTATGCAAAATCAGACAGGGAAATTTCCCATTTAGCTTTTTGAACATGACTCATATTCACGTCACAAGGCATTGAACTCAGCTGTGGTCTATGTAATAGGGAGCTGGCCAGGAACATTTGTATCTAATGGAGAAACAGGGAAATGGAAAATGATTATCAATGGGTAGCACATTTTAAGAATACTGAACACTTATGTACTTTACATTTTAAAGGCATTATAAATACCAAAGACATGTTATTATATTTCTCTGTGATTACAGAATTTATCAAGAGGTAATGCTTTATCTTCAAATATTTACCCTTACTCTTCTTGTTTTTTCCTTGGATCTAGTGAATTGAATAACAGTTTTCTTTTTCCTTTAAATTTGCTTTTGCAAAATTCAGGGAACTTTTAAAAAGTATTTAAGCTCTGGGATTTTGTTAATGTAAAGTACCCAACTTTTATCTGATACTTGATTTCCTTTGGTGGTAGCATACTTTACTGCCATAAATGTTCCAAAGATTTTTACTGAGACTTTATATTTCTAAAAGTCTACAACTTAGACCTTTGTATACTTAAATGATTTAGTAGTTTTGAACCTTTACAGTATCAGTTCCATGTAATACATTTCCAGGTATTTTTATATTTTTGGTTCTCAAACATGTTTTGTCATTATACCGATCCTCCTTTCCCAACAAATGCAGCTAGAGGTTTTCATAGCTGTTACATAAATTTGCCTCTTTCAATTATATTCAATCCTTTACTCAGGCATTGCTTACAACTACTATGAAATTTATGCAATCATGATGACTCTTACTGGGAACATGTTGGCTCTGTAAATTAAGAACTGGACTGCAAACCATAGTTTGGTGGTTTGAGCCCACCAGCTACTCTATCAGGAAAAGGTTGCGATTTTTCTGCTCCCACAAAGATTTACAGCTTTGGAAATCCTTGCTAGGGTCACTCTAAGAACTGACTCCATGGTGTTTAAAAACAACCACAAATGACTCTTATAGGATTGGAATCTACTTGATGGCAATGGATTTTGGTTTAATAGCTAAATGATTGAAATATTTCTCTTTGAATATGAGACATAAGTCTCCATGAATTATACACTTTATATACTTAATAAGCATTTCTGTGGATTTTTTTCATGTTTGTAAATAAATAATTGGTACACTTTATTGACTAAATTAATTGGTCATTGTTTAAGAAATTTTGGATGTTTATAATTCTAGTTCAAGTAAAATTATTTACCAACCACTGGCTCAGAAACTGTGAGTAAACTTCACAGATGTTAGTTTCTTTATGTATGTTAAGTAAGATAGATAAAATTATGGTATAATCACAGTAGTCACAAAAATTCAGCAGCTTTTCTTGAGCTTTTGTCAGTGATTATTGATACAGTGGCCCTCAGGCAGAGGACACAGCTGGAATTTGGTGGCAAGGGCATGCAATTCTTTGTTGCTGTACTCTCCTGGTAGCCTGAAACATGGGCAATCCTCACCTTCACCAGCCCAGAAGCCAGTGGCACACCCCCTGAACAGCCTCTACTATGCTTGGGGTTGGGTGCTGGGCACAGCATCCCTGCATCTGGAGACCAGTAAACATGGCCAGAACTTATGCTACACAGTGAACTAAAAACTGTTTTCACATTTCTGATCTCTACCACCTCCACCAGGA
>NW_006408652.1:1757799-1771724 GCF_000296735.1 Chrysochloris asiatica | reverse complement strand
AAGGTAATACACAAATGGCTGCAAGCATACAATGACAGGGGACTTCCAGAGGTTCAAGCCAGATTCAGAAGAGGATGTGGAATGAGGGATATCATTGTTGATGTTTGATGGATCTTGGCTGAAAGCAGAGAATATCAGAAAGATGTTTATCTATGCTTTATTGACTACGCAAAGGCTTTCGATTGTGTGGATCATGACAAGCAAAATATGAGTATTCTGGAACACTTAATTGTGCTCATGAGTAATCTGTACCTGGACCAAGAGACAGGTGTTCGAACAGAACATGGGAACACTGAATGGTTTAAAATTAATTTAAAATTAAGAAAGTTGTGCAACAAGGTTTTGTTCTTTTATCATATTTATTCAGAAGCTGGTTATATGAAGAAAAACGTGGCATCAGGATTGGAGGAAGACTCATTAACAACCTGAGATATGCAGATGACACAATCTTGCTTGCTAAAAATGAAGAGAACTTAAAACATTTACTGATGAAGATCAAAGAACACAGCGTTTGGTATAGATTACATCTCATTGTGGCAGCTGGTAGTTTCAAACTGCTGACCTTAAGGTTCCCAGCCCGATTCGTAACCACTACGCTACCTGAACTCCTAGACTAGGCCTAGTCATAATCCTAACCCTAATTGTAACTTTCACTCATTACTCATACCCACCAATCCACTAGTTTTTTTCTACATTTGAATCTCCAATCACAATTATAATGGTAATTCAGTGAAAGAGTAACCATTATCTCAAATGACCTTAGTAACTTTACATTGAGGGATAATCCTCTGAAGCCATTGTTTTGGCAATTAAATCCACCATGAATTGACCACAATTTATGGGGTCAAACTCAACCATATATTTAATCCCATCAGGTGAAAAGAAAGAACTGGACATATTTGGTGAAGAGTACTAACGATTGTGTCACAGATCTTTCACACTATATATGACCAGCCTAGGAAATCTGCTTCATTAAATACCAAGGCCTTAATTTAAATGGCAGAAGCCTGTGGAACTGATTTAGGTGTGTTTCATGTTCGATTTGGATTATTTATAATCAAGTTATATGCCTCATGTTCAAGTTAGATGTCTGGTTTTAGGTACGTACCTCTTGTTCAAGAAAAACTACATCAAAAACAAAACAAAGCAAAAACAAGATAGGGCATTTTATAGTGTATGAGATAACTGCTAGAAATTTCTCAGGAGTTGAAACATTCATATTTTAGATTAAAATTCTCCTATTAACAGTAATGTCTATATTCCTAATTGAAAAAGGACAATGTGAATTTTAATTAGGTAATCAAGACCTAATTGTAAGATGCTAATTTTATTTTCCTTGAAAATTATTTTTGCCATGGTTATGGATATAAAAATTTTCCTTATGTTTATAAATTTCTTAATTAAAACCCAACAATACAAGTTCATTTATCTTTCTTTCTGGACTACAATATTGGCCTCTTTAAAAGGAAAACTGAAATATGGGAAAGTTGCTTTTGCTAAATTTTAGCAGAGCTTGGAGTAAACCAAGGTAAATTAGGAAGAAAGGTTTACCTTCCTCATTCTGTCACTCATTTTTGACAACCTCTTCCCACTTGTAGTTGTTGTTGTTGTTGTTGTTGTTGTTGTCAGGTGCCATCGAGTCGGAACCGACTCATAGAGACCCCATGCACAGCAGAACGAATCAATATCCGATCCTGGGCCAACCTCACTACCGCTGCCACACTTGAGTCCATCAATGATGCCACCTGGCCAATCCATCTCGTTAGAGATCTTTCTCTTTTTCTCTGACCTTCCACCTTACCCAGCATGACATCCTTCTCCAACGATTGTTGGTGTTAGGTGCCATCAAATCGGTACCGACCCATAGCGACCTTATGCACAGCAGAACGAAACACTGCCTGATCCTGGGCCAACCTCACTACTGTTGCCACACTTGAGTGCATCGATGCTGCCAGTTGGCCAATCCATCTCGTTGGGGGTCTTTCTCTTTTACTCTGACTCTCCACCTTACCAAACATGATATCCTTCTTCAGTGACTGGTCCCTCCAGACAATATGTCCGAAGTATAAGACACGAAGTTTGGCCATCTTGGCCTCCAAGGAGCACTCTGGCTGCACTTCTTCCAAAACGGATCTATTGGTTCTTTTGGCAGCCCGTGGCACTCTCAATATTCTCCTCCAACACCATAACTCAAAAGCATCAATTCTTCTACGGTCTTCCTTATTCACTGTCCAGCTTTCGCATGCGTATGAGGTTATTGAAAATACCATGGCTTGGGTCAAGGCTCACGTTAGTCCTCAAGCTGACATTTTTGCTCTTCAACACTTTTAAAAAGGTCTTGTGCAGCAGATTTGCCTAATGCAATATGTCATTTGATTTGCTGACTGCTGCTTCCATGAGTGTTGATAGTTGATCCAAGAAGAATGAAGTCCTTGAAAACTTCAATCTTTTCTCCATTGATAAGAAAGTTGTTTATTGGTCCAGTGGTGAGGATTTTTGTTTTCTTGACATTGAGATGCATTGCATACCGAAGGCTGTGCTCTTTGATCTTCATCAGTAAATGTCTACCAATTAAAGCTTGCCTGTTAGAACTCAACAAAAATATTGGCAGTTCAAACTCACCCAACAGTATTGTTGATGAAAGGCCTGGTGATCTTCTTTCCTAAAGATTATAGCTAAAAAAAAAAACCCTATGGAGCAGTTCTACTTTATTACACATGGGGTTGCCATGTGTTACAGAAGAGAATCAACTGGAAGGCAATGGGCTTGGTTTGGTTTTGCTAACATGCATAGGGTTGTTGCTAAGTGCCATCAACTTGGTACCGAGGAATGGTTAGTGGATTTGAGCAACCGACCTTGAGGTTAGCTTATCCTACAACGACACATCATGAATCCTATACACAGGGTGGTGAGCATGGTGGTGGTAGTGGTTATATGTTATCAAGTCGATTTTGACTCATATGACCCTGTATGAGGTTTCTGAGGCTGTTAATCTTTATGGGACCAGACAGTTTCCTCTTTCTCTGCGGGCAGGCTGCTGGGCTCAAATCTTATGGTTAGCAGGTCAAAGTGTAACCCACTATTCTACCCAGGGCTCCTTTATACACAGGGAAGCTATTATTATTACTTCATAATATAAATGAGCTCAGGGAGTTGAAGTGACTTGTCAAAAGATATACAGCTAGTAAAGTGAAATAACAAGCTTTGACTTAGATTGGAAATGACACTGCCTTACAGAAACTAATAGTGCTTCAAACTTCTGTAGCATTTTCACCATTATTTTGAGACTAAACATTTACCACAATACATTCAGATAGGTAAACTGCCCTTTTAAACATAGAACAGAGATCAGATAAAAATCCTTGTAGAAGTTTATAACGGAATCTTACTCCAAAGCTGGGTTAGTTAACACTTATGGCAACTTTGTGACTAATGAGTTCCTGATTTCACATGATGAATAATACAGTAATTTTCATAACTAGCCCTTCCTCTTGACACAGAGGCATGGTTTGGAACTGATGGACTGGGCATCAATTCGTTGGTTTGCCTGTTTGTTATTTCCATAGTGAAGATGGAAACGAGAGAAACACAATGCATTCCAATTGCATTTGAGTGTTAGGAGGCTCTCAGTTTGCAAGTAAAACCCACAGCAAGAAAACAAGACTTAAGCAGAGACAGAAAGATGATCCTATCGTCTGCTCTATACATAGCCAACAGATTATGTCTCTCTCACATATTCTCTCTCTCTCAAATACAAGGCTTACTGGGATATAAAGTCAGCTTTTCCAAACTTGTTGAAATGCAACAAACACATTTGAAGAGATCCTTTTGAGTTAATTCAGAAACACGTAATTCACTGCTCTCCCATCACTCCCCCAGAAACACAGTGCAGTAACAGAAGTGATCAGCAGAAAACTGTCAAAATCCTCTCCTCTTGTTTTTAGTCCTTGACAGGTTTGACAGGTACAATTTCTTAGTGCTTCTTTCATTATTTCTGAACAGAGATGGGCTGGAATGCAAACCCCACCTGCCTGGCTGCCTGTGGCATGCTCCAAAAATATCTCACCCACCTCTGGGTTCACAGGGAATTGAAAAGAAGAGTGCAAGTTCCTTTGGACTTTCATACAGATACCTTCTTAGAGATTCTGCTTTACAAACTGCTCCCATCAACTGGCATGACCTGTCAGCTGGAATCAAGATGGCAGTAAGTCTCTTTTTGAAGGCTTCCTTCAATGAAACAGCTCTCTCCATTTTACTTAGAACTTGCTAGAGTGTATAAGAAAGTTACCACCTGCCACTTACCTGAAGTCCATTTTTTCATTACAAATGATCTCTGATAATTAAACAGTGGAGATGATATTATTTATTTACCCACAATCCATTTTATTATCTGTCACATAATGGCTTCTATTCCCAAATTCATCTTCTAAGGCTTGCATAAGACAACACACTTAATTAAAACTGATCTTACCAGAACTTGACCAACATTACACTTTTCTCTATAATTTTGCATTTCCTAACAAAATACAAGACAGAGTAACTCAAACAAATAATCAAGAGGCAGAGATAGAAATATTTTTTTAGATAAAAGGGCATTGGAACTACCTGAAAAAGATTCAGGAGAATGATATTTAGGTGCTGTGGATCAGCACTGGATAGCAAATCAAAAAGTTGGCAGTTCAAAACCCACCAGCTACTCCTTAGAAACCTATACAGAGTCGCTATGAATTGCAATTGACTTAATGGCACTTAAAAACAACAACAAATAATTGACAGAAAGATCCAGGAAAACAAGGAAGAATTCAGAAAAGCACTACAGGAATAATCAAGCAAAATTAATAAAGGATTAGAGACAATACAAAACCTACATACAGAAACCCAGAAGATTAATACTAAGATTTAGCAAATGGACAATCCATTGAAAGGGCAAAAGAAATAGATTTGAATCAATGGAAGCTAAAATTAGTGAGCTTGAAGATAAATCTCTCAATACACATAAGTTAGAAAAACAAACAGAAAAAAATTATGAAAAGAATCTGAAAAAGGCCTAAGGTTAATGTGGGACAACATGAAGAAGAATAACTTACAGGTGATTGGAATTCCAGAATAGTAAGAAACAAATAAACAAACAAAAAACCCACAGAAAAGATAGTTGAAGAGCTGTTGGAAGAATATTCCCCTAACATCGTGAAAGATAAGATGAAGCTGAATGAACTCTGAACAGAATATACCCCAAAAGAAAAAGAAAGCATATCATAATCAAACTCTTCATCAAAGACAAAGAATCCTGAAAGCAAATCTTGAAAACTGAAACATTACTTCAAAGGATAACACTGTTTCCTTAGCAGAAACCATGCAAGTAAAAATGCAATGGGGAGACATACACAAAAATGAAAGAAAAAATTGCCAACCAAGAATCATATACAAAACTGTCTCTCAAATATAATGGAAAAATTATCATCTCTAGATAAACAGATTTTTTAAAACAAGATCAACTTTACAAAATCTACTAAGGGAATCCTTTGGACTCAGAACCAGCAACAGTTAACAGCAACCAGACATTGATATACATGTCAACATCATGCAGAGCTCAAAACAGATATGTTGTCATTGTTGTTAGGTGCCATCAAGTCAGTACCGACTCATAGTGACCCTATGCAAAACAGAATGAAACACTGACCGTTCCTGGGACAACCTCACAATTGTTGCCATGCTTGAGTCCATTGATGTTGCTACTTTGCCAGTCCATCTAGCTGGGGGTTTTCCTCTTTTTCTCTGACCCTTTACCTTACCAAACATGATATCCTTCTCCAGCAACTGGTCCTTCCTGACAATATGTCCGAAGAATGAGAGATGAAGTTTGTCCATCCTGGCCACCAAGGAGCAATCAGGCTGCACTTCTTCCAACTGTTTGTTCTTTTGGCAGCTCATGGTACTTCAAATATTCTCCTTCAACACCATAACTCAAATGCATCAATTCTTCTATGGTCTTCCTTATTTACTGTCCAGCTTTAGCACGCATATGAGGTTATTGAAAATACCATGGCTTGGGTCAAGCGCCCCTTAATCCTCAAGGTGACATCTTTGATCTTCAACACTTCAAAAAGGTCTTGTGCAGCAGATTTGCCTAGGGCAATGCGTCATTTGATTTCTTGACTGCTGCTTCCATGAGTGTTGATGGTTGATCCAAGAAGAATGAAGTCTTTGACAATGACTTGTACAACAAATTGTGCAAAGATCTGAAGTCAGAAAACCAAAACAGAAGAACATGCTCAACATTTAACAAGCTGGGGGAACTGAAATAAAAATCCAAGCCTTGACTTTAATTATTGAAGGATTCTCTGAGCAAATTATTTATTGAATGATGCAGAAAGCATCAAAAGAAGATGGATGGAATACACAGAACCACTGTACCAAAATGAAATGTTTGGTATTCAACCATCTTCAAGAGCTAGCACATGATCAAGAAGAAGTCTAAGGTACATTGAAGGAATTAGCAAAGAACAACGCAGTAGGAACTGATGGAATAAAAATTGAAATCTTTCAAGAAGTGAGGCATCACTGGCGGCACTCACTCATTTATGCCAAGAAATTTTGAAGACAACTATCTGACCGACTGATTGGAAGAGATCTGTATTTGTGCCCATTCCAGAGAGGTGACCCAACGGAATGTGAAAATCACCCAACAGTATCTTTCATATCCTATGTGAGTAAAGTTTTACTAAAGGAAATACAGAAATGGATGCAAGCATACAGTGACAGAAAACTTCCAGAGGTTCAAGCCAGGTTCAGAAGAGGCTGTGGAATGAAGGATATCATTGCTGATGTCCGATGGATCTTTGCTGAAAGCAGAGATTGCCAGAAAGATGTTTCTCTGTGCTTTATTTATTATGCAAAGGCTTTCAATTGTGTGGATCATGACAAGCAATGGACAACATTGCGAATCTGTACATGCACCAAGAGGCAGTTCAAACAGAATACGGGAACACTGAATGGTTTAAAATTAGAAAGGTGTGCGACAGGGTTGTATTCTTTCACCATACTTATTCAATCTGTATGCTGAGCAAATAATCTGAGAAGCTGTGTTATATGAAGAAAAATGTGGCATCAGGATTGGAGGAAGACTCATTAACAACCTGTGATATGCAGATGATTACAACCTTGTTTGCTGAAAGTGAAGAGGACTTAAAATACATACTAATGAAGATCAAAGACCACAGACTTCTTAATGGATTGCATCTCAATGTAAAGAAAACAGAAGTTCTCACCACTGGACCAATAAACAACATTCTTATTAACTGAGAAAAACAGATAGAGAAGCATCCAAAGTAAAACAATCCTACATGACTGAAAATAGGGAATCAGACATCAATTTATGATAATGACAAATAGAAGGGAAAAAAAAGAGAAAAGCATAGTTACCAAATTGAAAATGGGGAAGAAGTCAATTAGATTTCAAGATAAAATAGATTACTTTTAACTGTTGAAGACATTAATAAATTACAGGCCTCATATAAAATTATTGCACACACCTTCAAATCAAATGAAGAAAAAGGAAAACTGAAAAGATGTTTAAAACATTAAAACAGAAGCAGTAAAGAAATTGGCAAGAAAACACCCAAAATTGCCTCAGCACACAAAATTACGTGGAACATAGAGCACAGCATAACCACAAAAAACAGAAATCAATTGATTGCAATAAATTCTCACCTATCAATAATTACACTGAACATGGACAAGACAAGAGACAGAGAATAGCAGAACGGATACAAATATAGGATCCTTCAATATGATATCTACAAGAGGCACATCTTACACATAAAAATAAAATAGATTAAAAATCAAAGCATGAAACAGAAATATTTTAAGCTAATAACAATAAAAAATAAGCAGGAGGGGCAATATTAATTTTTGAATAAAATAGACTTTCAGGCAAAAACACAGCATTAGAGATAAACAAGGATATTTATCTTATGATTAAAGGGTCAATTGTACAAGAGGACATAACCATAATATACATCTATGCTCCCAATGAAAAAGCCTCAAACTACATATAGAGCAACAAGGACCTAAAATACTCCTGATGAAGATCAAAGACCACAGCCCTTACTATGGGTTACATCTCAATTTAAAGAAAACAAAAATACTCACCATTGTGCCAATAAATAATATGAAAAGATTGAAGTTGTCAAAGACTTCATATTGCTCAAATCAATCATCAACACTCATGGAAGCAGCAGTCAAGAAATCAAATGACAAATTGCATTAGGCAAATCTGCTGAACAAGACCTCTTTAAAGTTTTGAAGAGGAAAGATGTCACTTTGAAGACTAAGGTGCGACTGACCCAAGCCATGGTATTTTCAATAACCTGATATGTATTTGAAAGTTGGACAATGAATAAGGAAGACCATAAAACTGACACATTTGAGCTATGGTGTTGGAGGAGAATACTGAAAGAACTATGATTACCAGAAGAACAAACAATCTGTTTTGGAAGAAGTACAGCCAGAATGCTTTCTAGAAGCCAGAATGGCCTGATTTCATCTCTCATACTTCGGACATAGTGTCAGGAGGGACAAGTCCCCAGAGTAGGATATCATGTTTGATAAAATGGAGGGTTGTATAAAAAGAGGAAGACCTCTAACAAGATGGATTGGCACAGTGGCAGTAGGATGGGCTCAAACATAGCAACAATTGTGTGGTTAGCAGAGGACTGGGCAGTGTTCCGTTCTGTTGGGCATAGGGTTGCTCTGAGTTGGTACTAACATGATGGCACTTAACAACAACAATAGAATTTAGGAATTTAATAAGCAACTCTATAGCAATAGTAGGAGTCCTAGGGTGGCGCTGCAGTATAATGTACTATTCTGCAAGGTCAGTTTGAACCACAAAGTTGGCAGTTCAAACCCACCAGCCACTCCTTGGAAACCCTATACAGGATCACTATGAGTCGGAACCGACTCAACAACACTTAACAACAACAGCACAATAATAAGAGGAAATTTTAAAATACTACTTTAAATAATGGACAGTACAACTAGAAATAAATTCAACAAAGATAAAGAAGAACAAAACAGCACAACCACCTTGACCTCATCATAGATTTATACAGTGCACACAAACTAACAGAAGCACAATACACATTCTTTTTCAGTGCATATGGAACATTCTCCAGAATAGACCATATTTTAGGTCACTAAAAAAGCCTTTGCGTTGTCAATAAAGCAATTTTTATACCAGGAATTGACGGAATAAAAACTGAAATCTTTCAAGAAAGTGAAGAGGAACAGGCACTCATCTCTGCCAAGAAATTTGGATGACAACTATCTGGCCGACTGATTGGAAGAGATCCTTATTTGTGCCCATTCCAAAGAGAGGTGACCCAATGGAATACGGAAATCATTGGACAATCTCTTTGATATCTCATGAGAGTAAAGTTTTACAAAAGGTAATACAGAAACGGCTACTATCATACATTGACATGGAACTTCCAGAGGTTCAAGTCAGATTCAAAAGAGGTTGTGGAATGAGGGATATCATTGCTGATGTCCGATGGATATTGGCTAAAAGCAGAGAATATCAGAAAGATGTTTACCTGTGCTTTATTGACTATGCAAAGGCTTTTGATTGTGTGGATCATGACAAGCTATGGAGAACACTGAACTATGACTATTCTGGAATATTTAATTGTGCTCATGAGGAATCAGTACCTGGAAAAGAGGCAGTTGTTTAAACAGAACATGGGAACACTGAATGTTTTAAAATTAAGAAAGGTGTGAGACAAAGTTGTATTTTTTCACCATACTTATTCAACCTGCATGCTGAGCAAATAATCTGAGAAGCTGTGTTATATGAAGAAAACCATGGCATCAGGATTGGAGGAAGACTCATTAACAACCTGCAATATGCAGATGACACAACCTTGCTTGCTGAAAGTGAAGAGGACTTGAAACATTTACTAATGAAGATCAAAGAGCACAGCTTTTGGTATGGATTAGTGGTTACGAATCGGGCTCAATGTAAAGACAACAAAAATTCTCACAAGTGGACCAATAAACAACATTCTTATCAATGGAGAAAAGATTGAAGTTGTCAAGGACTTCATTCTTCTTGGATCAACTTTCAACACTCAGGGAAGCAGCAGTCAAGAAATCAAACGATGTAATGCATTAGGCAAATCTGCTGCACAAAACCTTTTTAAAGTGTTGAAGAGCAAAGATGTCAGCTTGAGGACTAAGGTGCACCTGACCCAAGCCATGGTATTTTCAATAACCTCATATGCATGTAAAAGCTGGACAGTGAATAAGGAAGACGGTAGAAGAATTGATGCTTTTGAGTTATGGTGTTGGAAGAGAATATTGAAAGTGCCATGGACTGCCAAAAGAGTGCTTCTTGGAGGCCAAGACAGCCAAGCTTCATCTCTCGTACTTCGAACTTATTATCAGGAAGGACCAGTCACTGGAGAAGGATATCATGTTTGGTAAGGTGGAGGGTCAGAGAAAAAGAGATGGATTGGCCAAGTGGCAGCATCGATGGACTCAAGCATGGCAACCGTAGTGAGGTTGGCCTAGGATCGGGCAGTTTTTTGTTCTGTTGTGCATAAGGTCACTATGGGTTGATACTGAATCTATGGCACCTAACAACAACAACAAAAAACAACAAGCCTCAATAAATTTAAAAACATAGAAATACTAAAACCATCTTTTCAGATCACAGTGCTATAAAATTAGAAAGCAGCTACAGGAAGATCAAGGAAGCAAAATCAAATACATGGAAATTAAATAATACCATGCTTCAAAGCTACTGGGTACTAGAACAAATACATAATGAAAAGCAAATATTCCATGAATCAAATAAAAATAAAAAGACAACATACTAATATGTTAAGGATGAATATAGTTCTTAGAGGTCAATTTATAGCAAGAAATGTACACTTCCAAAAACAAGAAACATAGTAAACATCTTCAACAATTAGAAAAAGACCAGAAAGTAAGTCTACAGTCACTAGAATAAATAAATAACAAAGCTTAAAGTAGAAGAAATAAATGAATTCAAAAACTGTAAAAACAATTCAAAGAATTAAGAAGATTATTTCGTTCTCTGAAGGGAATAATAAAATGAGAAAAACATTGGCCAATCTAACAGAAGAAAAGAAGGATGCAAATAGCATTCATAAGAAACAATATGGGTGATATCACAACAGAGAAAAACTGGAAATGAAAAGGATAATAACAGATTACTATGAAGAGCAGTACTCCAACAAATTCAAATATCTGGAAGAAATGAATAAGAAAAACATGACCTACCTAGACTCACACAGAGTGAAATAGAAACCTTTAACAGACCTATAACAAAAAAAGAATTTGATGAGGTAATTTAAAAACTGAGCAAAATTATATCTAGTCTCAGGTGACTTTACTGGTGAATTCTTACAAATTTTCAGAGAAAATGTGTCACAATTTCTACTGAAACTATTCCAGAACACAGAAAAGGATGGAAAACCCTTGCATATATTTTATGAAGCAAGCATAGCCCTCATACCCAAACCAGGAAAATACATTACGAAAAAAATAAAATTATAGAGCTCTGCTAGCGTAGTGGTTACAAATCGGGCTGCAAGCCGCAAGATCAGCAGTTTGAAACTACCAGCTGCTCCGCGGGAGAAAGATGAGGCTTTCTGCTCCCGTTAAGATTTACAGCCTCGGAAACGTGTTCAGGGTCGCTATGAGTCGGAACTGACTCCACGGCACATAACAACAACAACAACAACATCTCTCATGAACATAGATGTAAAAATTTTCAACAAAATTCAAGCAGTAGAATTCAACAAAACATTATAAATAATACATCATGACCAAGAGTGATTCATACCAGGAATGCAAGGATGGTTCAATAATAGATAAAAAAATATCAACACAGCTGACAATATAAATAAAACAAATGAAAAAAAAACCTCATGATTATATTGATTGCTTCAGAAAAGGCATTTGACAAAAAAACAACATTCATTCTTTATAAATACACTCAACAAAGTAAGAATTAAAAGGAGATTGCTCAAAACAATTAAGAGCATACATACAAATCCAACAGTCAATATTACTATTAATGGAAAGAAAATGAAAAAAAATTTCCCTCTGTGAACAAGTACCAGATAAGGATGTCCTTTATCACTACTCCTATTGAATATTGTGGTAGAAGTCTTAGACAGAGCTACAAGACAAGAAAGGAAAATTAAAGGCATCTGAATTGGCAAAGAAGTAAAACTCTCTTTTTGAGGATGATATTATCTTATACACAGAAAATACCAAAGACCCAGCAAGAAAATTATTTTAATTCATTGAAAGATTTAGCAAAGTGTCAGAGTACAATAATCAACATACAAAAATCTGTTGGATTCCTGTATACTAATAAAAACAGCTCTGAAAAGGAAATTGGGAAAACAATACCATTTACAATAAACTCCAAAAGTATGAAATACTTAGTAATTAATCTAAGTAGAGAAAACGAAAGATGTATACAAAGAAAGCAACAAAACATTACTAGAAGAAATCAAAAGGGACATAAAAATGGGAGGATATATCATACTCATGGATAGGAAGATTTAACATTGTGAAAATGTGAACACTACCCAAAACAATGTATAGATTTATAATGCAATCTCAATCAATATTTCAGCATCATTTTTAAAAAGAGATGGAAAAAGTTATCACTAGCTTTATGTGACTAGGAAGAGATCTTGGATAAGCAAAGCTCCACCTAAGAAGAAGAACAAAGTTGGAGGGCCATCACTGCCATATCTCAAATTTTGCTACATAGTCATGGTGACCAAAAGAGCCTGGTACTGGCACAATGAAAGATAAATATATCAATGGAACACAATGGAGATCCCAGAGGTAAATCCAGTCAGCTCATTTTTTTAAAAGGGCCATAAAACATTAAATGTGAAAGAAATAGCCTCTTCAACTAATGGTGATGGAAAAATTGGAAATTCACTTGCAGAAAAATGAAAAAAAGATCCCATATCTCACAACATATACAAAAATATATTGAAGTTGGATTAAAGACAAATGTAAAACCTAAAACTATAACAAATACCAGTGAAAAAGTGGGGACAAACTTAAAGATTCTAATACATGGCATAATACAAACGTTACTGAAACACTAACAGTAGAACAAAAAATAGGTGACTGAAACTTCCTAAAAATTAGATGCATATGTACATCAAAAGAGTTCAGTAAAATAATAAAAAGGGAGGCCACAGACTGGGAAAAAATGTTTTGCAATGACATATTAGACAAGGGACTAATATCTAAAATATATAGAAAACTATAATAGCTCTCTACCACTCATCAGTTAGTTTGTTAAACTGTGGTGACTTGAGTGTTGCTGTGATGCTGGAAGCTATGCCACTGGTATTTTAAATACCAGCAGGGTAGACCCATGGTGAACACGTTTCAGCTGAGCTTCCAGACTAAGACAAACTAAGAATAAGGAGAAGCAGATGATTTTTGAATATTTAGCCACTAAAAAAAAAAAAATGTTAATCAATTGAACAAGATGGAATAACCATATTAAATATCTATGCTCCCAATGAAACAGCGCCAAAATATATAAAACAAACGCTAATAGATTTGAAGAAAGAAATAGATGAATCCACAATAATAGTGGATGATTTTAATACACCACTCTCAAAAATGGATAGAACAACCAGAAAGGAGGTTGACAAAGATACACAAAAACTAAACAACACAATCAGCCAACTGGACCTCATAGATGTGTACAGAACATTCAACCCAACAACTGCAAAATACACATTCTTTTCGAGTGCACATGGAACATTCTCTAGAATAGACCATGTTTTAGGACACAAAACAAATCTACGTAAATTTACAAATATGAAAATACTACAAAGCATCTTCTCAGA
>NW_006408652.1:1755092-1756967 GCF_000296735.1 Chrysochloris asiatica | reverse complement strand
CGCCTTCAAGGATCACTCTGGCTGCACTTCTTCCAAAATGGATCTATTGTTTCTTTTGGCAGCCCATGACACTTTCAATATTCTCCTCTAACCTTTAGTAATACTTCATTCACTGGAATCCCTCTACTTGGTATATATCCATAAGAAATATAAGCCAGAACATGAGCAGATATATGCACACCGATTTTCATCACAGCACTATTCACAATAGCAAAAAGATGGAGACAATCTAATGCTCATTAATGGGAAGAATGTATAAATAAACTCCGGTGCATACACATAATGGAATACTATGTAATGTTGAAGAATAACAATGAATCTGTAACACATCTTATAAGATGGATGAACTGGAAAACATGCTGAGTGCAATTAGTCAAATACAAAAAGACAAATATATAGGGTCATTATTTTAACAACTTAAAAGTTTTTCATACTGAAAGAAACATTCTTTGATGGTTTCCAGGGGTGGGAGGGAAGGGAGAGTAATTCACTGGCTACAGGATAGACATGTTAGCTGTGGTGATGGGGAAGGCAATATACAAGAAGATAGAGGTTGGCAGAAGAATAATTAAATTAGGTAAAGACATAGGGAGGTATGCATGGGCTAAAATAAATAGAGATAAATATTATATATATATATGCACTATCTTGGCATAGCAGTGTTTTGTGTGTAAATACATGGTCTGAGACATAGGATGAATGTGTAAGGGAAGATGTTGTTGTTGTTAAGTGGTGTTGAGTCAGTTCCGACCCATAGAAATCTTGCATAAGATTTCCAAGGAGCAGCTGGGAGCTTGAACCAGTGACCCTGTGGTTCAAACCAACTTTGCAATCTAGCACAGTAGCCCACAGTGCCACTATTTATATATTGTTTATTTATCCCATGGATATATAAAAGTTTGAAAGAGGATATTTGTACATGGGTATTTACCTCTCCTGCAAATACAACTATGAATGTGGTAGAGTATACAGCACACAAAATCATGAAAACTTCTTAGACATTACCAAACATCTTGAGACAACAAGTTGCTGGGCCTGAGGCCTCAGGACCATAGTCTCAGGGGACACCATGGTCAATAGGCATAACATAGTCCACAAAGACAATGTTCTACATTCTACTTTGGTGAGTAGTGTCTGGGATATTTAAGGCTCTTGAGCAGCTGCCTTTTGTTGTTAGATGCTGTTTAATAGGTACCAACTCATATTGACCTTATGCACAACAGAACTAAACAGTGCCCGGTCCTGAGTCAATCTCACAATTTTTGTTACACTTGAGCTCATTGATGCTGTGACAGTGCCAATCAATCTCATTGGGGGTCTTCTTCTTTTTCATTGACCTTCCACTTTACCAAGCATGATGTCCTTCTCTAGGGATTGGTTCCTACTTATAATATGTCTGAAGTATGAGAGACATAGTTTGGCCATTCTAGCTTCTAAGGAGCATTCTGACTGGGCTTTTACCTACATAGATTTGTTTGTTCTTCTGGCAGTCCACAGTACTTTTAATATTCTCTTCCAACATCACAACTCAAAAGCACCAATTATTTTATAGTCTTCCTTATTCATTGTCCAACATTCACATGAATATGAAGCTACTGATAATTTTATGGTTTGGGTCAGGGAAAAGTTTCATTCTGTTGTGCATAGGGTTACTATAAGTTGGAAATGACTTAATGGCACCTAACAACAATAATATAATAGGTACATGGAAAATATTTGCTGATTCAAGTTGAAAAAAAGTAAAATGTAGAGTCCTAGTAGCGTAGTGGTGATGAATCGGGCTGCGAACTGCAAGTTCAGCAGTTCAAAAATACCAGCTGTTCCATGGAAGAAAGATGAGGCTTTCTGCTCCTGTAAAGATTCACAGCCTCAGAA
>NW_006408652.1:1751320-1754497 GCF_000296735.1 Chrysochloris asiatica | reverse complement strand
TTCAATATTCTCCTCTAACACCATAACTCAAAAGCATCAATTCTTCTATGGTCTTCCTTATTCACTGTCCAGCTTTAGCCAATATAGGATTTCAGAAGCTGTAAATCTTTATGGGAGTAGAAAACCTCATCTTTCTCCCATAAAGCACCTGGTAGACTCCAACTGATAATTTTGTGGTTAGTAGCATAATGCATAAGAAGCTCTGGTAGCGTAGTGGTTATAAATCAGGCTGCTAACCTCAAGGTCGGCAGTTCGAAACTACCAACTGTTCCGCAGGAAAAAGATGAGGCTTTCTGCTCCTGTAAAGATTTGCGGCCTCGGAAACCCTGTGCAGGGTCAGTATGAGTCGGAACTGACTCCAGGTGCTTAACAACAACAAGAAGCATAATACATAACCCATTTCCATCACCAGGCTATTATCCCGAGTGAAATTAGTCAATCACAAAAGGACAAATGTTGTATTAGATCACTACTGTAAAAACTCAAGAAAACACTTTTTATGATAAAAGAGCTTCTTTCATTGTTACCAGGGGTGGGAGGGAAAGGAGAGTAATCCACTGGTTAGTGGGTAGACATATGTTAACTCAGGTGACAGGGAGTGCAATATACAATAAAACTGAGGTTGGCAGGGAGGAATGTAAGGGCTAAAGGGGATAGAGGTAAATATTATTAAAAACTTCTGGTGTGGTGCAATAGGATCAACACTGGACTGCAAACCACAGGGTCACTATGAGTCAAAACCGACTCCATGGCACTTAACAACACTGATAAACAAAACCCTGCCACAACAAGGTTCTATGTGTATATACATGAATAGATACACAGTCTGAACAAATATAGGAAGGAGAATGGGAACATACCCCCAAATTCATGAGAATCTTTGCTACAAACACACCTATGAATGTGGGGGAACATACAGGGGGATGAAATGATGAAAACTTTTTAGCTATTAACAAACACCTTAAGGCAATGAGTTACTGGGTCTGAGGGCTCAGAACCATAGTCTCACGGGACACTATGGTCAATTGGCATAACATAATCCACAAAGACAATGTCCTACATTCTACTTTGGTGAATTGCAACTGGGATCTTAAAACCTCATGAGTGATCATCTAAGGTGCAACTATTGGTCTCTTCACATTCAGAAAAAAAAAAAAAGTGATGAAAAGTGAAGATTCTTGGAATCAATTAGTCCACTAGACTAATGGAACATGTGAACATTAATCTCCATGAATCTGAGACTAGAAGAACGAGATAGAGTGGGGAAAATGTGGAACAAAACTCAAAAAAAACAAAACAAAACCTGCCTTTTTGGTCAGGAGACTGGAGGAAACCAAGACTATGACCCTCAGATCCACTCAGTTCTGGAACAGAACCTACCTTCATAGCCCAATTTTCAGTCAAGCAGTAGATAGTTACACAGGGAGGACAACAACAGTAGTAAGGTATGTTCACCATGAAATGGTCAACCATTCACAATCAAAATGACAACATTTTCCAAGTACAAAGTTAGGAGGGAAGGAGAATGGAATATAAAAAGGAACCATAGGGAGGAAATAGGATGACTGTTGTTACATGGAGGGGATTGTAATCATTAAAATGACCAGTGTATGATTTCCTGACTGTGAAACTGGTGATCTGCTCTGTGAACCTTCACTCAATTCATAATAAAATGTTTCAAGAAATTAATTTTAAAACAAAAGCACTAAGGAGCAGCAGATTAGCATTCCCAAACTCAAGTAAGATCATTGTTTCCTTCAGCCCTGAGCTGATCTCTTTTATTGCCAAAGTATTTAAGAGTAAACAACAGATAATAAAACAAGCTTAAAAACCTCAACACTTATTATTAGTTTATATTAATATATTAAAAGAAGAATTCTAAACCGGGCTGATATTTTAGAAAGATAGAGAGTTAATTATATATACTAAATAATTAAAGCTTTTCATATATTCAAATCCATTTAATTTCATTGTTACCAAAGTAATACAAGTATACGATTCAAAAGGCACATAGTCCTTCAAAGTTAATACTAGTTTTTCAAGTGCCCTGGCATACTTATGCACATTTCTGGTTCCCAGTCCTTAAAACTAACCGTGTTCGCTTATTATTTTTTGTATCTTTTGGTACTTACCATCATAGATGTTTTATAGGTTCTCATATTGAATTTTCAGTTTATATATGTATATAAAGGGGGTTTAAACAGTTCATGGAAAATGGGATTAAAAGATAATGGAATTCTTCCATGAAAAATTTTAAGCCATCTCATGTATATCTACAGACAGATAAAGAAAGAGAAACAAGTAGAGAGATTGATAAACATATTTTCTTGACTACATACTAGGTACTAAGAGAATTTAATAGTATTTTTATTACCCTACTTACTCATCACTCACCCAACAATCTTGTAATCTCCATCCTCTAAATATAGCATGCTACCATCTTTGGTTAAATAAACATTTAGTTTTCAAATTATAACTACTAAAAATTATTTAGCAGCTGGGTTACATGATGGATTTGACCATATTTTCTTTCTTGTATAAAATTTATTTTCTTCATGGAGCTCATTCTTAATTTTTTTGTTTGTTGCTTAATCATGAAAGTATCAGAAACCTACACTTAGAGCATGAATCTCTTGTCTATACAAATCCATCAGGTAATCCATCAGTTTCATCTGTCTTCTTGGAGTTATTGCTCGGTTATTCTCTGGCTTCAATAAATCTATTAGTCCCTGGGACTGCCAAAGAGCGACATTGTTAAGATCCAGATCAAACATCCTGACAATTCCTTTGTTGGATCCTATTATTCCTTTTTCTTCATTTTTGTTTAAATATCTTCCAGTAAGTTGTCACGAAAAAATGCACTGGAGACAAATTTAGGGGATATGTGTAACTTAAAATGCCTACATTTCACTCTTCTACATTCAAATTCTGACAGGTATACTGATGGTGGGAAGATGTTTAGGATTAAACAAAGCATGCTGACCCAAAATAAAGTCAACAGGAATTTTTGTGAACGCATCTATCAGTCTGTTTTGAAATATTTTTTCTTAGACCATGCACAGTTATTCTTAGAAATTACTTCACAGAATGTTGAGGCATTGCTTCTGTTTTCTAGTTAACTGCATTGATATTGAGGAACCTGAAGCTAGGTTATAGATGAACTTTTTCTTTTTTTTT
>NW_006408652.1:1748735-1750735 GCF_000296735.1 Chrysochloris asiatica | reverse complement strand
GAAGCTTTTAGCAGATGTTAGTTAAGTGTGGTGCTTTATTATTTTCTTAAAATTTTTGCATTACTTTAGGTTGGGAAACTTCAGTATATTTTCACATATTCAGTATATTTTCACAATTAACAGCTTCTTAAAAACCAGAGCAAAATTAATATAATTCTATTTTTACCATTTATTAGTTGCCTTTGAGTCCGTTATTTAACATCACTCAAAGTTTTAATTTCCTCATATGAAAAATGGGGCTGTCTATAATATCTACCTCATTGGATAGTGAAAAATTAAGGAACTATTAATATGAAGTGTTTAGCAGTGTTCCTGGAAGCTTATGTAGGTTTAATTAATGTTAATAATCAGTATGATTTACTAGTAAAGGTCAGGAGAAGAGGAATCAAAAATAGAACCATAGAACTACTTATGTCAAAGAGATCAGTGATGATATTTTAAAGCAAAATACATAAGCTATATTGTTTGTGTTTAAAGGCTGCCATGTATATTCAGAAACATATTTAAACCAAACATCTAGGGGGGGAAAAAGAGTCAGATCTCAGATTGTACAATTGCATATATCAGTCTGCTTTGAAATAAGGAGTTTATCATAGGCTATGCACAATTATGGGAGGAGCTGGAGAAGTAAGGGTATGAATAGGAGAGCTGAAAGAACAAAAAATAAGTCATCAATGCACCCTGCCACAGGGAAACAATTCACAGGGAAATCAGGATTGAGCACATAAAGACTATCTGTATAGAAGTCAACAGAAGGCTGTTGACTCTTTTTGTCTCCCATCCCTTTGGATTCTCCGTGAAGCTCTGATGGTAGACCTGAGGTGGCATCTGGTAAGCAGTTGACAGCCAGGAAGGAGAGCTAGACATGGAGTAGGGGAGAGAGAAGGCAATTGGGAACTGCCAGCACCTCTGGTCTGTCTTTTATTGCATTAATGATAGCCTTCAGAAAACAATAGCTGTTGCATCATTTCTGTCAACAAATCTCACGGAGCTTAATTTTTCATCAACTCTAGATTCCAGATGTGGTACTGTAGCATAAGCATTGGACTATGAACCATTAGGTCAGCAACCCAAACCCATCAACTGCTTCTCAGAAACCCTATAAAGGGTCAGTATGAGTCAGAACCAATTCAACAACACTTAAGCACAACCTGGAGCCATACAGGGAAAGGGGTTCTGAGAAACATAATTCCCAGTGTAGGAATCGTGAGTTACCCCATATAAAACAGCTGAACTGGTGTGTGGCACGTGCAATCATTTGATACCTAGTTTTGTTTATTTAATTGCCATCCAGTCTATTCCACATATGCAGAATAGAGCTGCTCTATCCATAGGGTTTTCAAGCTGTGACCTTTCAGAATTACATAACCAGGCCTTCCTTCTGAGCTACTTCTGGGTGGGTTTGGACCACCAATATTTTGTTTGTTATTGTTGTTAAGATCCATTGAGTCAGTTCTGACTCATAACAACCCTGTATAGAGTATGAAAAGTGCACCAGGTAAGTTTGAACTGCTGATCTTGTGGTTCATACTCCCATGCTGATGCTACAGTGCCACAGACATTTATTCTACCCAGGGATACAATACATGGTTGCTATTGTTGTTGTTAGATGTCATCAAGTTTGTTTCAACTCAGAGCAACGCTATGCACAACAGAACGAAACACTGCTTGGTTCTGGGTCAACCTCACGATTGGTGCCACGCTTGAGCTCATTGATGCTGCCATTTTGCAATCCATTTTGCTGGGGGTTTTCCTTTTTTTCTCTGACCCTCCACCTTACTAAACATGATATCCTTCTTCAGCGACTGGTCCCTTCTGACAATATGTCAGAAGTATGAGAGATGAAGTTTGGCCATCCTGGCCTCCAAGGAGCACTCTGGCTACACTTCCTCCAACACAGATCTATTGGTTCTCTTGGCAGCCATGGCATTTTCAATATTCTCCTCCAACACCATAACTCAAATGCATCAATTCTTCTACAGTCTTCCTTATTCACTGTC
>NW_006408652.1:1733378-1745995 GCF_000296735.1 Chrysochloris asiatica | reverse complement strand
GAGCGGCTGGTAGTTTCGAACCGCTGACCTTAAGGTTCGCAGCCCGATTCGTAACCACTACGCTACCAGAGCCACAATAGGACTCCATAAATATATATAGATAAATCTATCTATCTATCTATCTATCTATCTATCTATCTATCTATCTATACATATGTAGATAGACAAATAAATGGATATTTGTTGTTGTTACGTGCCTTTTATTTGGTGCTGGCCCATAGCAATCCTGTATAGGGTTTCCAAGGAGTAGCTAGTGAGCTTGAATTGTCGGCCTTGCAGTTCAAACCTCAGACCTTGTGGTTTACAGTCCAGTGCTTACCTTATGGAGTGATTGTGCTCCCATATATAAATATGTATGTATATACACATCATATATTTGAACACTGATAGGCCTAGTTGTAAACTGGCCTTAGCCACCCACACAGAGCCTGCTCAAACAAACTGAGCAGGGATGTGGGACAGGGCATCTGCTTACATTTCATTTGATTTCTTTTACTCCCTCATGATCTTGCCTTTTGCAAGGTTGGGAGTGAGGAAACACCCTATCTTAGTTACAAAGTCTTCTCAGTGCTCACATCGGTTTCCCTAAGTGTTGCACCATGTGGATGATTATATGACACAGTTTTTTTTCTGATAACAAGTTAAAGATAGTTGCTGTTATTGAAGCATGAGTAACCTAAGATGAGGCTGACTGCACATTTCTTATCATAATTAAACCCAAGCAAACAGAACCAAATTTTGTTAGGCAGAAAGCTTGTTTGTGCTAAGAGATAGGAGATATGTACAGCTGTAATATGTGTCACCTCTAATTCATCTTAAAATGCCATGGTATATTTCATTTACTTAGGACAAATTGCAATGGAACTTGGTAAAGAGTTCTAATATTTGCTTCCATAGATTGTGTATGTGAAAGCTGTTCAAATGGGGAGGCATAAACTCTGCTTTTAGCATGAGAATCTATGTCGATATTCCTCGAATTGAGTACCTTCTAAAAAACAGCCCAACACCATGTGTATCGACATTGACTCCCCTAGTCACCGTAATTTATGGACATCAATTAGATAATGGGCTGCTTTGCCCGTTTTATGAAAATGACAATTTGAAACCTTGGCACTGATGGCAAAAGCCTCTTTTGCTGAGAGTGGAAGGCGGCCTGCCAAATGGTCTGCATGGAATTCCTTCATCAATCTGGAATGGCAGCCAGTCAATGATTCCCTTTGAAAGCCATAACCACTTGATGGGAGCCTCCACAGGAAGGTGGGCAGTGACTGATTCACACATTCACTGTCAGGAAGAAAATCCAAAGCTGTGTCATATGATCAGATACAAGATCCGGATTATCAGGACCACAAAACAGACCCCAGTGGGCACCATCCATACTGCTTTCCAGGCCACCCTCTCCTCCAACAACCCAGCTCACTATGCCTTCATCCTTATTCTTTTACCAAAAACTTTTTCTCCAGCAACTGCTAAAGTAGACTCCCCACTCACCCACATAGTTCTACTGGGCTCATTCTCTAATTATGAAGGAAAGTCTCAGTCAACTAGCCAATGAGATTCTTAGCCTAGCAAATGCCTCTGACCCTACCCAAACACCCTCAATTTTACTGAATTACTTGGAGTTCACAGAGTACCACATTTTCTCATGCTGTGGCCCCTGCTTGGGATGCCCTCTTTTCGTATCTTGTTTGCCTGGAAACTTCTGACTCATCCTTCAAAATTCCTCAAGACCCAACACTTGTAAATCTTCCACGTACACACAGTATTAGTCTTTCTTTCCTGGGAGCTTCTAAAGGGCATATTAAGTGTTCCACACTGTTTTGGAGCTTTATAGCCATGAAATCAATCTTTATAATCACTCTATGAAGAAGAAACTATTATGACCTATTTTAAAATGCAGAAATGGAGACACAGAGAATTTAATTAATTTGAATCCATTTAGTCACTCACTGTTAGCATGCAATGGAATCAGGATTAGAATCTTGTCCAGGTACTCAGTGATCTTAATCACTATGCTATATGGAGAAGCTTGATCAGGCATGTATGCCCCATTTGTAGCATTATGTCCTAGACTGATGTAGCTCTCACCAGTAAACAAGGTCTAAACTTTCTATTAGGGTGACAAAAGAGAGGTATGAATTGACCCTGATGTGGCCTAAGTGATCATCTAACAATAAAATGTGCCGTGTGGATTCCAAACCATTAACTGAGTTTATTCCATCCTACCGTCCTAGCTGCAGCTAAAACATCTCATTTTTTGTAGTGACCTGTTATGAAACAGAAAATGTCAACTATCATAAAATTCTCAAGACACAATTCTAATCAGAACTACTGTCTGTTGTGAACATGTTCCCATTGAAGTATGAGAAGGTCAAACTCTATTTAACAACTTGAATTTAGAAGAAAACAAAACCAAACAGGAAAGCAGGGTGGGAGGGGAGGGAAGGAATGGAAGGCTTCTGTACAAAGCAACATTGACATTATTTTCTTACTGATCAATTAAATTCTTATTGCAGAACCTCATGTGTCAAAAAGAGGAGGATGTGAAAACTCTAACTGCATTAGCCCTTTAGGGACTTTCTGCTGCATACTATTGGAGAGGAAAAAAGTATTCCCATTAGCTCTCTTTAGTCTAAGATTTTAGGGAAAATTGTTTTGTTCTCAGAAAAGACCTGAGAGGGTATAAACCTCCAAGCTCCATAGGAAACCTGAGTGTGGGGAATTAGAGAAATGTGTAAAACAGAAATAAGAAGGTAACAGTATTCATTTTATCACTGTCATGTTTTCATAATTTGAGGATATTTGTGTGCTTGAGTTAATACAAACTCAATAGTCTAGATTTGAATAAGAATCTTTTAAACTTTGCCACTGCTGCCTGTGGCATCTTGATGTGGTGCTGTGGGTTAATGTGCTGGACTGCAAAGGCAGTTTGAGTTGCAAGGTCAGAAGTTCAAGCTCACCAGCTGCTCCTCGGAAACCCTATAAAGGGTCGCTATGGGTTGGAACCAACTCAATAGCACACAATAACTTGTGCCTATAATGAAGAAATAAATTATCTTGTGTCTTTTTTTTCCTTCCTTCTTTTTTCTCTTCTTGTCCTTGTTCCTAACTCCTTTCCTTCCATCTTTCTTTATCCTCTTTTCTTCTTTTCTATGCCTTTTCTTTCTTTCCTCCCTTCCTTTCTCCCTCCTTCTTATCTCCCCAAATTTTCATTCAAACATACTTTTGGGGGGAAAAATGCAGAGGGAATATAAGCAAACACTGTTGAATGATGATGCATGGAAGGGATTGTAATCATTGCAATGAAATGAAATACAATATATGAGTGCAAAACTGGTGTTCTCCCATGTAAATTATCACTCAATTCAATTCACAATAAAGACTTTTTAAAAAAAACAAAAAGAATCATCACATAAAAATAAAACAGACAAACAAACAAAAAACAAAAACCTTTTGGCAAACATACGGAGAAAAGTGGCAGAGAAGGGCCGCAGCGTGAAAGGTTCCAGAGATTAGTGAAGGTGGATTGAGCAAACAAGTAAATATACTAAGTTCATGTATTCCAGGTTTTTCATTGTTGAAGAAAGGAGTTAACATTATGGAAAAGGAGAGAAAAAGAGTGAACCTTGTAGTATAGTATAGGACTGGGATCAGAGGTATGAATTATGGTTTTCAATACATATTGTTGTTGTTGTTGTTAAGTGTCATGAAGTCAGCTCCAACTCATAGTGACCCTGTATAGGGTTTCTGAGGAGCAGCATAGCGGGTTTGAACTGCCAGCCTTGTGGTTCGCAAGCCAATGCTACAGCACCATACCAGGATTCCATCAATAGATAAAGAGATAAAAATATAGACATTTTAAAAAATATATGTTGCTAGTTGTTGCCAAGTTGGTTGTTACTCATGATGACTCTAAGTGTGCACAGCAAAACTGTTCTATAAGGATTATCAAGGCTGTGATCTTTTGGCAGAAGCTCACCAAGTCTTTCTTCCAAGACACCGCTAGGTGAACTTGAATCACCTACCTTTTGATTACCAAAGCACTTAACCATTCATGCCACCTAGGAACTTAAGAAATGCATACAGATAAGTATATATATATTCATATTCCCTAGCTCTGTCTACAGAGAGGACATGTGTTCAGCTACACTAAGGTAGCCAGAAGAACCCTTTATACCTAGATCTTGGTTTCTGAAAACCACTTAGTATTAAAGGAATCAGGGCTTCTTGGAAAAATAGCTGATTCCAGGATTGGGATAGAAAAGATGTATGGTCCTGAAACTTCATATAAAGCCTGGGGGGGGGGGGGGGAAGGAATGGCTGAAAAGATAATAGGAACATGTCAAAAGGGCATGTTTTTCTTAGGAGCTCAAAAGGCCACTTACTGGTCAAATCTTATATGGTTCAAGCATTAAAATTAACAATATTAGTGACAGATCATATTGCACTGAATAACAAAGAAATCTATGAGTCCCTGCAGTCACAAACAAATAAATACATAGTAGAGACAGTAAGGTCTCTTATTAGAGTAAGATTTGAACGGACAAATAATGAAGGAATAATGGAATTAGAAAATCACCACTTTGGTAATCATCATACCAAAAAATCTAAACAGTTGCCATCAAGTCAATTCCAACTCATATTGACTCTATAGGAAGAGTAGAACTGCCCCCATAGGGTTCCTAAGACTGCAATCTTTTTTGGAAGTAAACTTCCACATCTTTCTCTTATCAAGCAACTTGTGGGTTCGAACCATTGACCTTTCTGATTAGCAACCAAGCACTTAAACCACTCTGCCTCCAGAACTCCAGAACTCCAGATCATCATACTAATGATCACTTCAGACAGGAATTCAACACATAGTAAAATTGGTGAGTGGATGTTAGAAGAGAAACAAAATATTTTGTTGTTAAGAAACTTCAAGGTGATTCCCACCCATAGGGACCCTGTATAGGGTTTCCGAGTAGCAACTGGTGAGCTTGAACTGCCAATTTTGTGGTTCAAACTGACCTTGCAGTCCAGCGCATTAACCCACAACACGACACCAGGACTCCAGAGAAAAAAAATAAGTGGTCTTAAAGTATCCCCCAAAATTTGCATATTAATTACATACATATGTACATAAATAGCTTTACAGCAAGAATCCTACAGACACTACTTTATTCATGTGATCCAAATCCTCATCCATGATGAAATGAATTTTACACTGTGTGCTATTTGATAGGATACAATGAGGACACAGCATCATTTATGTGATATTACTGTCGAAGATGCTTACATTTAATCTAATCATGAGGAAACATCAGACTATATATTATAGATTATGGGCTAAGTTTTGGATTTGAATATGACCATTGGCATTTGTTTTAGGTCATGGTAATGGGTACACAGATGGGCATGCAGTCTTGCTAGAAAAGTGAACATGTCTGAGTAAACATTGGCATATTTGAGTTCAACCTTATGCTAATGGGTACAACAATGCCTACAGCTGTGAGCATTCTTAATGAGTATAGAATAACAGATGTGTCCTGGTAGATGTGGACGTGGATATGAGAGTGTTGCTATTTGAACATGTTGACTTTCAAAACCAAACAGGACCATCTAGGCATGCTCACAAACTCAACTAACAATAAAAGACAAACAAACAAAAAAACTTGAAAAGAATGCTACACAAAGGAAGGACTGAAGATGATGAATCTAGGCAATGCTTCCTTCCTACAGTAAAGAGTTCTAAAGAATATAAAATTTGTCTCATTGGGGGCAGAGGTGATCGCAACACATACTGCTCACCATTTTATTGCTACATTTGGTCTATATTGCACACTCTAACCTTAGCTATAAACTGGTATATATATTTTCACTAATCCAATTTGCTACAGCCCAACATGGCACTATAACTTCCTTTTATAAGTTGATATCTGCTGCAAACTGTGATTTCTCAAAAGATAAAAAGGGAAGAAGGTAAGCATTCTGTCTGTGCCATTTTGAGATGACTGACAATTCTAAATTGCTTTCTGTCAAACTTTCAAGTGTTACAAGAGATTATTTACTTATACACCCATATTTTGTGATGAATTAATATTTTAATAAATGTTATTTTGAGGACTGATGCAAGAAATAAACATGTGTAACAACTTTCAATGTCTAATTAGACATGGTGAACCAATAAGAAAATATTTCCTTCACAACTGAATAAGTTTGGAATACTGACTTACCTTAAATGTGAAAACCACATTACAATACTTATAAAGTTGTCACTTTTGCATACTTATTGAATTATTCATCAGAAAACTTCATTGAAAATATGAATGCACTGATAGTAATTTATTAATACCATGGAAAAGTTATTCATATAGAAAAAGCATCATGAGAAGTTTATGGAAATGAAAATGGCATTTAATACAATGCTGAAACACTTATGGAGATAAATTTACAACAGATAACAGGCATCACAATGGCTTTTGATAAGATTTCACGAAATGTGAAGACACAGATTCTGAAATGCCATGGAATTCTTTTACCTGTAGGAAAGATGACTGAATCTTATCATTCAGGCCACGGGCTTCTCTTTCTTCATTAGATAATAAAGCTGTTGGAACTAGTATATAAAGGTATGGATTCAGAAAGAGAAGGGGTAAAGTCAATGAAATAAATTCAAAATTTCCCTTGGTTAGTTTGTAAATGGCCAGCAGCAAAGTACATTTAAATACATTAACATGAGAATAATCTCTTTATCTCTTTTTCTATCTTCTTTTGAAAATAAATATAAATAATACCCAACATGTTACTTTAGCTTTTGTTTTGTTTTACATGTTTGTGTGCTTCCTGTTACAATTATGTTGGCAAAATGAAGTCTTTGACAACTTTAAGCTTTTCTACATTCATTATTTTATTAGTCTACTTATTTTTTATTTTGTTTATTTATTTCATTTATTGGTCCAGGATTTTTGTTTTCTTTACATTGAGGTATAATCCATACTTTGATCTTCATCAGTAAGTATTTGAAGCCCTCTTTGCTTACAGCAAGCAAGTTTTTGTCATCTGCATATCACAGTTTGTTAATGAATCTTCCCCAATCCTGACACCACATTCTCCTTCATATAACCCAGATTCTCAAATTATTTGCTGAACATAAATATTTAATAAGTATGATGAATGGACGCAACTCAGACATACACATTTCCTGATTTTAAACCCCTTGTTCTGTTCTTAGGACTGCCTCTTGGTCTATGTACAGGTTCTTCATGAACACTAAATTGTGCTCATGTGTTCTGAAATTCCCATTCTTTGCAATGTTATACATAGTTTGCTGTGATCCATACAGTGCCTTTGAATAGTCAATAAAGCACAAGTAAATATCTTTCTTGTATTCTCTGCTTTCAGCTAAGATACACTTGACGTCAGCAATGATAGCTCTCATTCCAAGTACTCGTTTTAATCTGGATTGAATTTTTGTCAGTGCACTGCCAAATTGTTGCTATAATAATTTTTTAATATTTCAGCAAAAATTTTACTTTCATGTGATATTAATGATGGTTTGATGATTTCCTCATTTCATTGGGTCACCTGTCTTTGGAATGGAAACAAATATGGATCGTTTTCAATCAGATAATACCAGCTAGCTGTCGTCCAAATTTTTTGTCATAGACAAGTGGCATCTCCAGTGCTGGGTCAGTTTGTTGAAATATTTCAATTTGTATTCTGTTAATTCCTAGAGGCTTGTTTTTTGCCAATGCCTTTAGTGCAGTTGGAAGTTTTTTCTTTCAGCCCCATCTGTTCTTGATCATACTTTACCTCTTGAAATGGTTGAGCAGCAGCAATTTCTTTTTTGGTACAATGACTCTGTGTATTCTTTCTATCTTCTTTTGATATTTTCTGCATCATTCAATACTTTGTCCAATATTTTCCAAGTTCAGATTTGAATATTTCTTCAGTTCTTTCAGCTTAAGAAATGTTGAATTTGTTCTTCGTTTTTGGTTTTCTGACTCCAAGTCTTTGCACATTTCATTCTACTTGACTTAGTCTTTTTGAATTGCTGTTTGAGATTTTGTTTCAGCTCTTTTACTTCTTCATTTCTTCCAGTTTTAAAGTTCCTTCTGATATCTATTTTAGTCTTTTCTTTCTTTCCTGACGTTTTGCTGTTTTCATGCATGCAAAAATAAATATAACTGAACAATAAGTATAAATAAATCTCAAGATGGTGCTTTGCTTTTGTTTTACAGGTTTATGTGCTTCTTAGAGTGACTGTGTTGGTCATTTTCTTCTTATAACAGCTTATATTACTAAAAACAGAAAAAAGAAGTTAACAAGTACAGCCACAGCATTTGGCGAAAGAGTGATAGTGCTGTCAAATATGAAAATACATTGTAATGTCATAATAAAAATGCAATCCCACTGCTATTGATCCCATCTCACAGCAACTTTTTGTGTTTCTAGGCTATTAAATATATAAAGAACAGAAAGACTTATCTTTCTCTTGTGGAGTAGCTGGTGGGTTTCAACTGTCAACCTGCGGTAGTTGTTGTTGTTAGATGCCATAGAGTCGGTACCCTATGCACAACAGAACAAAATACTGCCCAGTCCTAAGCTAACTTCACAATTGTTGCCACGTTTGAGCCCATTGATGTTGCCACTTTACCAATCCATCTTGCTGGTGTTCTTCCTCTTTGTCTCTGACCCTCCACCTTACCAAACATGATACCCTTCTTCAGCGACTGGTCCCTCCCGACACTATGTCCAAAGTATGAGAAACGAAGTTTGGCCATCCTGGCCTCCAACGAGCACTCTGGCTTCACTTATTCCAAAATGGATATACTGGTTCTTTTGGCAGCCCATGATACTTTCAATATTCTCCACTAACACCATAACTCAAATGCATCAATTCATTTATGGTCTTCTTTATTTACTGTCCAACTTTCACATGCATATGAGGTTACTGAAGTACCATGGCTTGGGTCAGGCATACCTTAATCCCCAAGCTGACATCTTTGCTCTTCCACACTTTAAAAAGGTCTTGTGCAGCAGATTTGCCTAATGCAATATGTCATCTGATTTCTTGGCTGCTTCTTCCATGAGTGTTGATTGTTGATCCAATAAAAATGAAGTCTTTGACAACTTCCATCTTTTCTCCATTGATAAGAATGTTGTTTATTGGATTTGATAAGAATGTTGTTTATTTTATTGTTTGAATGTTGTTTATTTGATAAGAATATTGTTTATGGCTAACCTGTGGTTGTTGTTGTTATTATTAAGTACTATAGCATTAGTTCCGACTCATAGCGACCCTATACATGGTTTCCGAGGCTATAAATCTTTTTGGGAGCAGAAAGCCTCATCTTTCTTCTAGGGAACAGCTGGTAGTTTCAAACTGCCAATCTTGAGGTTAGCAGCCCAATTCGTAACCACTACGCTACCAGACAATCCAATATTTATTCTACACCATCATCAGAGCTCTCTAAAAACATAATACTGTTGTTATTAAGTATAGTCATCTAGGGTCTGACTCCTGATGATTCTGTATAGGGTTATTGAGGAACAGCTGGTGAGTCTGAACCACTGATATTGCAGTTAGCAGTCTAGTGTTTATCCTACAGTGCCACACCACGATCCCTACAAATGTGATTGTTGATGTTGCTCTTAAGAGCCATCGAGTCCATTCTGACTCATAGTGACCCTGTACAGAGTTTCCAAGGAGTGGCTGGATGGTTTGAGCTATCATTCTGTGGTTAGCAATCCACTGCACTGTGTATCCTACAGCCCCATACCAAAACCATACCAAAACTCACAAAAGCTATGGAAGCTGTAAAAAAAAACAAACAAAAAAACAAAAGATGAAGTAATGCAACTAATATCAAACATTTTCTGTGTATCAAAGTCAAATACATTTAAAAGGCAAACAATGAAAAAAAAAATGGGATGAAGATCACAAAAGTTTGTTGTTGTTGTTGTTGCTAGGTGCTATCGAGTCGGTACTGACTCATATAGCGTCCTTACGTACTGACTCACAGCGTCCTTACGTACTGACTCACAGCGTCCTTACGTACTGACTCACAGCGTCCTTACGGACTGACGCACAGCGTCCTTACGGACTGACGCACAGCGTCCTTACGGACTGACGCACAGCGTCCTTACGGACTGACGCACAGCGTCCTTATGCACAGCAGAATGAAACACTGCCCGATTATGGCCCAATCTCACTACTGTTCACACGCTTGAGTCCATGGATGCTGCTGCCATTATGTACCATCTGTTCTACTGGAAGAAGATAAACTTCAAATTTTCATAGCAGTTTCTGATGTAGAAAAGGAGGACGCAATTAGAAGCTAGAGATTCTTAGACTCAATAAGAACTAATTTTCTGTAATGATTTATTTAATGAGGGTCTTTCATTGGTGTTGTTGAGTATCTTTGAGTCGGTTCTGACTCTTAGTGATCCTATATAAGGTTTTTGAGTTTTTTAAAATAATTGTGGGACCCAAAAGCCTCATCTTTCCATCATAAAGTGGCATACAGGCTCAACACAGTCCAGTGCTTACCTTATGGAACCACCACACTCCCAAAGGTACTTTAAGAGCTATAAATGTACAATTCTAAGAACCATAAATGCACACCTATATGAACCAAACATCAGTAAGCAAATTCAGTTAATATTATTAATTCTAGGTTTTGCTTAAGTTTTTCTTAATATGTCTAATACCACATTAACTCAAACTAGCAAATCATATTTCATTGATGTCTACTGTTATTGCAAAGTGTTGTTGAGTTGGCTCTGACTCATAGCGACCCTGTAGAGGGCTTCAGAAAAGCAACTGGTGGGTTTGAACCTCCAACCTTATGGTCCAGAGTCTAGTGCTGATCCTACAGTGACACACCAGGAATCCAAAGAGGTCTATAGTATCATTGGTGGTGGTGGTGGTGGTGGTTATGTGCCATGGAGTCGGAACCGACTCATTACGACCCTGTACAGGGTTTCCGAGGCTGTAAATCTTTACGGGAGCAGAAAGCCTCATCTTTCTCCCCTGGAACAACTGGTAGTTTCGAACTGCCAAACTTGAAGTTAGCAGTGCGATTCGTAACCACTACACTACCAGAGCTCAGTATCATTAGAATGCTATAATAGTTCTGATAAGGGTGTATTGATGACACTGTAAATAGCTAAACCCATTTTGGGGAGAAAAAAAAAACTGAGCGAAAGAGAGAAAAAAGATGAGATAGGAAGAGAGAAAGGGAAGTGAAAGAGAGAGGAAAGAAGAAAGACCTATAAGCAGTGACCCAGCAATTCTAATTCTAAAAATATATGTGCAAGGAAAAATAACAGAAACAAAGATTATTTTAGCAAAACTGCTCATAATTGTCTTCTTAATTTTAAGAGAAAAATATGAAAACAGCTGGTGTTTAATAATATTATAACAGTTTAATAAATACTACTCTATATCAGTATCTTAAATATTTAATAATGTTTGCAGAGCATATAATACATTACCACAATAATATTTGAACTGAAACATGGCACACAAAAAGCAAACAAACTTGTATATATAGTAGGATATAGGGTCTATCCAAATTTTGTAAAGCCTGAAGTTTTTACAATTTTTACAAACAAAATTAAATATGAACATGAATATTTAGAACAGGAATCACATCAAAAAAAATTACAGTGTCCACAAGTAAATATATTCATACCAATGTTTATTGCAGCGCTATTCACAATAACACAAAGATGGAGACAACCTAAGTGTCCATCAATGAAAGAATGGATAAACAAACTTTGGTACATACTCACAATGGAATATGCTACTTTGAAGAATAACAAGGACGTTGCAAGCCACCGGATAACATGGATGAACCTTGAAGACATTTCACTGAGTGAAATTTGTCAGTCACAACAAGACAAATATTGCATAATAACATATTGTAAAAGCTTAAGAAAAGAGACCCATACTAAAAGGAGAAAATATATATATATATATTTGCAGATTACCAGGGGTGGGAGGGAGGGAGGGCAGGCCGAGCACAGCGTAGGGGATAGACACATCATAGTTCGGTGTTGGGAATGGTAGTACACATGAAGGGGGTGGGGGAGTGGAAGAACAAGGTAGATAGGAGAACACATAGGTAGGATGGGCTAAATGGGACAGAGGTAAATAGTGATGTATGCTCAAGCTTGGAACAACAGGGCTCTGAGATACAGGGATCAAGGCATAATCTGGGTAAAAGAGAGGAAATAATGTTAAGATGCTTGACTTTCTTATGCATATTGGTTCCATTGCCTACTATTGTAAAACAAACACTTGAGTGGGATAAAGAGGAATATCAGAAAACATGATTACTGAAAGCTTGTATACCCTTCTTCAACCTAAAACTCATTGAAATACCTAAAAAGGATTCTAGAACTTGCCCAATGAAATAGGCCTCTGTGGAGCCTTTGTAGCCCTATCTAAAACCTTCCAAGATGGGACATTCTCACTTGAAAGGACAAGCACACCAGTCTGGTGCAGCTAGAGGAACAGAAGATACTTCTTGAAGGAAAGACTAGCAGGACAATTCAAAATCAAAAACAAAAATGGGCAGTGCTTGATGGCGGATAGGGTAGAGGTGCAGTTAAGATCTCTGTCAGCA
>NW_006408652.1:1714373-1731549 GCF_000296735.1 Chrysochloris asiatica | reverse complement strand
TCGGTTCCGACTCATAGTGACCATCCACAGGGTTTCCGAGGCTGTAAATCTTTACAGGAGCAGAAAGCCTCATCTTTCTCCCACAGAACCACTGGCAGTTTCAAACTTCTGACCTCGAGGTTGGCAGCCTGAGTTGTAACCACTACACTACAGTCACAAAAGGAGAAATACTGCATAGGACCACTATTGTAAAAGACTAAGAAAAAGAACCTATACTAAAAGGAGAGGGGAACTCTTTGCTGGTTACTGGGATGTGGGGTGGGGTGGGGTAAGGGGAGTAAGGGGAATGTGAAGCACAGGGTAGGGAATAGACACAGGATAGTTTGGGTGCTGGGGAGGGGAAAATACACAAAAAGAAGAGAGGAATGGAAGAACAAGGGAGATGGAGAACAGTTAAGCAGGTTTGCATGGGATAAATGGGACAACTTTGGAACAACAGGACTCTGGGATACAGGGATTGAGGCATGGTTTGAATGGGTAAAATGGGGGAAATAATGTTAAGATGTTTGGCTGTCTTCTGAATCTTGGTTTCCCTTGCATAACACTGTAAAATAGACACTTGAGGGGAAGAGAAAGAAATAGCCAGAAACATCACTATAGAAAGCTTTTAAGTCTGTCTTCTGCCCATAATTGATTGGAATATCTAAAATGGGGCTACAACATGCCCAGTGAAGGAGGCTTTCTGTGGAGCCTCTGCATTGTATAAGAACATAGGTGGAATCCTGAACCCCAGCCAGAATCTTCTGAGGTGGGAAATCTCCACTTGAAATGACAAGTAGACAAGCCTGGAATGGCTAGAACAGAAGATACTTCTTGAATGAAAGACCAACAGGAAAAAAAAAAAAAAAACAATAACAATAAAGGCAGTCCGACAGATTATTACAAGAACATGCAAGTTTCTCGCCCAGGAGACATCAAGGCAAGTGGTCAGATCTCCTCAAGGCAAACCCCCTTCTAAGATTAAGACTTAAGGGGAATACACACGTACACATGCAGTCTGACTGGTGACCACATTGGTCATTGATCAGGGGAAGTGGGGGAAAAACAGCAATGAAGCTGTGAGCTAAGACCAACCACGTTCAATAGACTCCTGTGAACCTGGGTGGAGACCTGGTTGGCCAGCAGTATGGCAAGACCTGGGGTCTCCTGGGCCCAGAGTCAGTGACATAGCCACAGAGGACTAGAGTGGAGAGTGAAGCATCCAGCTGATAAGAAGAGAGGGCATATGCACAAGAATACCCACACTTGCAGATAATTCCCACTTGACTTGGCTTCAATGGCTGGATGGTCAGAACTCAACTAGAAGAAGAAAGAAGAGTAAAAAAAGAGTAATCTGATACAATTTGATGAACTTGACCTACACCTATGGATTCAGTAGCTCAAAGAGGGAACAAATCTTTACAGCGAGGATCATTCCCACCCCCTCAGTACACAGAGTAGACAGGGATGGGCAACATGGACATTGGCTACCCAAAATGGGGGGGGCGGCTACAAAGGAAGAAATTACTGGCTTACAAACTTTCAAGAGGGAGCCTAGATCCAGAGGGCATGGAGAAAGTAGAATCTCCACTGAGTAGTATCTAATCTGTCTAGGCAGGCTGATGAAAGGAGACGGGGATAGGACTTTTGTAGTACAAAAGTGAATAATTGCTATCAGGAGTGACTATGAGGTTGGGAATGTAAAGGTAGATGTTTTATAGCTAAAGGATAGGAGTGGTTTACTTTGCAGACTAGTAGTGGATGTCCCTGGGAACATCAAGGGATAAGAGCAGAGTGTGGGTTCCTACTCAGAGAAACAGTGATGCCAGAGATGGAGGCAGAGACAGTGATGGGAAGAAATGGAGCAGCCAGGGACTCTAGACCCAGAGAGGGAGAAGGGTTGTGTGCTGATGACTGAGGGGCAGGTTGTGGTATATACCATTTGGTTGTTTGATGATGCATGGCAGGAATTGTAACCATGGCAATGAAACGATATATGATAGGATGAATGTACGGCTAATGTTGTCCCATGTAAATTATCAGATAATTTACAATAATACATTTAAAAAAAAAACCCTGCAGTCTGAATGGCTACTATAAGGACAAGCAAGTTGTTCGCTGGATAGCCATCAAGGCAAGCAAGCAAGTCCCTTCAGGGCACCCCCCACTTTAAGACCGATACTCAGAGATCATAGGAGCAGCCATGTAAGCTTGCTGGCAACCATGTTGGTCTACTGATGAGTGTAAGTGGGGAAAAGGTAACAATGAAGTTATGGGCTAAGTTCAATCACGTTCCATAGACACCCATCAACCTGGAGATGATAGAGAAAAGAAGGGCTTGTTGGTCCGAAGTATGGTGAGACCAGGGGTCTCCTGAGTCCATGGATAAGGACATAGCCACAGGGGGCTAGAGCTGAGAGTGGAGCATCCAGCTAATATGAAGTGAGGGCAGATGCACAAGAACTCCCAAATTTGCAGATAGTACCCATTTGACCTAGCTTGAAGATCATGACTCAACTAAGAAAATATTAGAAAAATGTGACACAAGTGTAAATAACTACAATTTGATGAACTTGACCTGAACTTATGGATGTAATAGCTCAAAATACCAACTGAGAGGGAAGATGTCTTCATCCTATTCCTTCTGTATGCAGGGGTGATAGACGATGGGCAACTTAGACATTGGCTACTTAAAATGGGGTGCTAAAAAGACACAAAATGACTGGCTTACAAGTTTTCAAAATGGAGTTTCATTTCAGAGTGTGCGTGGGAAGGTAGAATACACACTGAATGCTTTTCATCTTGTCTAGATGGGTCTGATGAAAGGAGATGGTGATAAGACTCATAATAGTGAATAGTTGTTTTCATAACTAATTGCAATTGCCACAACTGTAAAGGTAGAAGTTTTGTAACATAAAGCAAGGAGTAGTTAATCTTACAGTCCAAGAACAGAGGACCCTAGGACCATCAAGGGAGAAGAGCATGAACAGAATGTGGAACCCTATCCAGAGAAGCAGTGACACCAGAAATGGAGGCAGAGATGGGGACATGAAGAGATAGAGCAGCTGAAGACTCCAGACTCATGGAAACAGAAAGACTGAGTACTGGTGGCCAGGAGGCAGGCATTCAGCATGTGCCCTTTGGTTGTTTAAATGATTATATATTCCTGAGTGTTTTAGTGACCCTTCCCCCTGAAAAAAGAAGAATGAAAGAAAACAAACAACAACAACAACAAAAACCCAGAGGGAATAGAAGCAAAAACTGTTGAATGATGATCCACGAAGAGGACTGTAATCATTTCGATGAAATAATGAGTGTAAAAGTGATGTTCTCCCATATAAACTATCACTCAATTCACAATATTTTTTTAATAGCATTATGAATATAAAAAACAATTCATTTCCTGACCTACCTCTTTAATACTCTTCTTCTGGTGTGGCAGGAGTCCTGGTGTTGTGCTGTGGGTTAATGCACTAGACTGCGAGGTCTATTTGAACCACAAGGTTGGTGATCCAAGCTCATCAGCTGCTCCTCAAAAACCCTATGCAGGATTGATATGAGTCAGAAACAACTGGACTGCACTTAACAACAACAACATATTTTTGATGGCATACATTTTAATTACTTCTTCATGTGATGATGATTTTGCAATAACCATTCATATAAATAGAATAGAAAAATAATTTAGTCTTTTTCTAGCAAAATCGGTCAATTAAAAAAATATTGATACTTTTGAAAAATGTTTGTAAGCATTGTTATCAGTAGCACAGTGATTAAGCACCTGGTTGCTAACAGAGAGGTTGGTGGTTTGAACCCATCATCTGCTCCATGGAAGAAAGATGTGGCTGTATGCTTTCATAAAGATTTGCAGCCTTGGAAAATCTGTGGGGCACTTCTATTCTGTTCTATAAGTTCACTATGAGTTGGAATCCAATTTGCAGCAGCAGGTTTGGCATTTTTATTTAGAATGTCATCTAAAGTTTTAGAATTATTGTTCACCTTGGGACAGCCTCCATTACGTTTGTTTCTTATATGAGCTGTTACAAACATATTGTGCACAGTGAGATCATACCTTACAAACAGCCGTTTTCACAAAATTTTACTTTACATAATTCCCATATTAAAAATTCATGCTTTTACATGAGTATTATATTTCTTTACACTTTTTTAACATTTCTCACATATTCTAAAATTAGGAATCATTCATTTTATAATGACTATGTGGTTGGCACTATGGTTTAATATACCAGACTGCAAGGACGGTTTGAACCGCAGGGTTGGCAGTTCAAACTCACCATTCATTCCTCGGAAACTCTATACAGGGTCACAATGTGCTGAAACCGACTCGACGTCACTTAAAAACAATAATATATAATATGGACTCATGTTGTGATGCTGTAGGATAAGCACTGGACTGTGGACCACTATCAGTGGCTCAAACCCATCAGTTAGCTGCCCCTTAGAAATCCTATATAGTGTAACTATGAGTTAGAATCCACTTGAGAGCACTAAACAACAACAACAATGTACACTATTGAAGTATTCTAGTAAATTCCAGAATAAGGATTGTCCTTCTAGCAAGAACAATTAACCCATTAAATGCCTTTTAGAGTTTTTCACTATGCTGTCATTCTCTAAGAAGGACACCACAGTGACTGAAGCTTAGGATCATGTGCCAACACATGCCCTCCATTGTTGATTATAAACATGAATTTCATATTTGTAAAGGCAAAAGACTGAGTGACTTGTCATCCTAACTGTCTGAATGGGTCCTTTGAAGGATGTGATACAGGTATGTGGCATGTCTAAATGATAAGGTATCACATCCTACCCAGATTCAAAGTTTATTTTTTTTTTAAATTAAAGGAAACTTTCCTCCTAATGATTTCAAGAGAATTATGGATAGCTTGTTAGAAAAGACCATCATAAATCCATGTCACTGCTCCTATTAGAACAGTGTTGTTGCTGTTGTTAAGTGCTGCGGAGCAGATTCTGCCTTATAGCGACCATGTACATGGTTACTTAGGAGAAGAACCTTGTGGTTCATAGTCTAGCACTTATCCTATAGCACTACATTAAGAGTCCTCAACAGAAAAATCAGTGTATCAGTGACACATACTGCAGCTTGTCAAATGCTGGGCACAGAGGGTAGTACTTTTGAGATCATTGGATGCACTATAGGTTTAACAGGACATATTGATTCTAGCTTCTGAAAGTTCTCTTGGCCAACAAGACATAGTTGCAACTATATGCGATATGATTGCAGTGTATGCAATGAAATTTAACTGCCTGTCCAGCATGACCAATCATGTTTGTGGGGAAAGCAAACCTAAACATTTCTGTCGGCCCTAATCATATACCTGTCCATTGACTGACATTCTACTATTTGGATTAGAAATTCTCTACATATGAACGTGATACCTGACCTGTCTCCAACTGGTTTTCCTTCGCATACTATTTGCATATCACCACCACACTCTCTTAGCATCTACCCTTTCTCTGCTCTTTTATTTAGGTATCTCTATTCTCTGAGTCCTATTGTGGCATTATAGGATTAACACTAGACTGCTAACTGAAAGGTCAGCAGTTCAAAATCACCGGTTTCTCTTCAGAAATTCTATAAATGATCAGTATGAATTGAAATGAACTCAACAGCACTTAGCAGTATTCTCTGAATCATTCTGTAATATTTAATCCCTTTTTGTAATTTAAATTCTGCTGTGGTGCAGTACGATCAATACTGGACTGCAAACTAGTAGGTCATCAGTTAAAATCCACTGGCTACTCCTCGGAAACCCTATACAAGGTTGCTATGAGTCAACACCAACTTGATGGCACTGAACAACAACAACAGTAATTTAACTAGAGTCCTGGTGTGGCGTTGTTGGCTAAGTACTGGACTGCTACTTTAAGATTGGTGGTTCAAATCCACCAGTTGCTCCTTGAAAACCCTATCAGTCAGAACCATATTCATGGCACTTAACAACAACATATTTGTCTTGAAAAACCCACTGCCATCGAGTGGATTCCGATTCACAGCAACCATGAAGAGTAGAATAGAACTGCTCCCTAGAGTGTAAATATTTATGGGAGCACAAATATGTCAACTTTTTACAGCATAGCAGCTGGTGAATTTAGATTGTTCGCCAAGTGGCTCAATGTATACCCTACTATACCACTAGGATTCCTATTTATGTCTTAAAAAAGAAAAAAAAAGGCTCACTGCCACTGAGTCAAGTCTGACACATAGCAATCCTGCATAGGGTCTCCCAGAATGTAAATATTTATGACAGCAAAAAGCCTCATCTTTCTCCTGAGGAGCAGCTGGTGGGTTTGAAATATCAACCTTGTGATTAGAAGTACAGTGCTTATTCACAAATTAGAACTAATTTGCCCTTTCAAATACATGAGAAAAGATACTTCCTTAGTGAATTTGAGTGTGAAAACATGCTTTATATTTCTAGATAAAACAATTGATTATATGAAGAAGCAAGTGTCATGACAAATAAGTCATTGTTATATTTTCAGTGATTTTTTTTTCAGTATTCTGAATATGCATTTTAAAAAAAAAGAGTACTCTAAAAATGAACTTCAACGAAAAGAGTGACAGAAAATATTTAAAGTAATATCAGTCTGTGTTTATGTTAGGGGGCTATGTTTAATTATTATGGCTTTAGTAGAAGCATAGAATATAATGATATGATACTCAATGAGATTTTTTACTGCTAGGAGGTTGTTTATAAGACCTAGGTGATTTCCCTAAAATATTGTCTGTTAGAATAGAATAATAAAAACAGCTAACATTCATTGAGAACGCATAAGGTCCCCAGAAATGGTTATAAATGTTTTATATACATCAGTCAATACTCAAAATAGCCTTGCAAGTTATTAGTATCACTGTTATTCAGATGAGGAAACTGATACATACACACTGGTTAAACAGTTCACCCAAAATTAAAGTGTTCATGCCAGGAGTCAAAACTAGGCAATGGGGTTCCAGAACCTGTACTGTAACACCAAATATGCTATTCTCATTAATGTTTATAAAGAGTAATGATCAAGAACAAAAATGCCAGTTTGAGAACTAAGGTGCATCTGACCCCAGCTGTGGTATTTTCAATAACCTCATATGCATGTGAAAGAAGGACAGTGAATAAGGAAGACCATAGAACAATTGGTGAATTTGAATTATGCTGTTAAAGAATTTTTTTTTCTTAAATGTTTTATTATGAATTATGTGATAGTTTACATGGGAGAACATTAGTTTTGCATTCATTCTATCGTATATCTTCTCATTGCCATGGTTACAATTCCCTCCATGCATCATCAACCAACCAAAGGGTATACCCTGCAATCCTTCCCCCGTACCTCCCAGGTCTTCAGCAAACAGTCACTCTCCCTCTCTGGATCTAAAGTTTCCAGCTGCTCCATCGCTCCATGTCATCATCTCTGCCTCTTTAAAAGCACCACAGACTGCCAAAAGAACAAGCCAATCTGTGCTGAAAGAAATTAAGCCGCGGTGCTCCTTGGAAGCCAGGATGGCCAGACTTCATCTTGCACACTTCAGACATATTGTTAGAAGGGACAAGTCACTGCAGAAGGATATCATGTTGTTTAAAGTGGAGGGTTGGAGAAAAAGAGGAAGTCCCCCAGGGAGATGGATTAGCACAGTGGCAGCAATTTAGCAAAGATTGAGAGGTTGCCACATGACTGGATAGTGCTTAGGGTCACTATGAGTTGGCAATGACTGGATGACACCTAACAATAATAATGTTGTTACATTAAGAGGACAATACAGTATAAGTCCACTTCATTGTGACAATTCATTCCTGGTTATTGTCTGTAATTTTTAACTACTTCAGCTGTTAGTGAGGAATAACAAGGATACTGGACTTCCTAATTGCCAGTTTCCAAGTATAAGAAATCTGCTTCAAGATGGTGGTGCTTGATCCATATTCAATGTCGTAAAACCCGGCACATGGGGTTGGAACTGCACCTGCTTTGTTAGCCTAGTTAATAAGTGAAGAAATGTCATCTAATTGTTAGTCAAATACAAAGCAAAGACCCTAGTAGAAAATGTGAGCTTCTTTGTTATAAACTGTTTATTTCTCAATTACCAATTTTGCTTTTGGGGGTTGCAGATGGATTGATTAGTGATATTTCCTTTAGAATGCATCAGCAGAATTCTTTTGTACTGGCCCTCTTCAAGTTTGAATACACTTATCGAAATTAAAGCTATTCATCATATTAATGCTCTACTGTCATTTATAGCTAAGAAATAAAACTCTTTCCATTTTCTTGAAAAAGGCAGCAAAGTATCATAGACACTTGTACTAAGATAAGACATCAGCTGGTATCACTGAAAAAGGGTAATCCTTTTGATAGTGAAAATGAGAAACAGAAGACTTTATCATTACAACTTTACATTAAAGCACATCACATTTATGAATCAACATTGTTCATTACTAACCAAGTAGATAGCCTAATAAAATATCACTATAATTTGATCATCACTGTGAGGTATAGAACTGAAGTAGAAAAAAGGTTAAACTAGACACTTTTAAATAAGTCATTTTAGAGTTATATCATGTCACCCATCACAACTATTTCTAATCAAAATGGTTTTTTGGCAATTTCTAGAACATGTCAGGCTCTCTTCTTGTCTCAATATGTTTTTACTTGCTATTTCCCAAGCCTGGAATCCTTTTATTCTCTTTCTTATAAACTATATTGCTCTTTCTCCTTCTTTAGGTCTCATCTTGAACATTACCCGTCAGAGAGACCTTCGCTGACCGTCCTATTGCAAGTACCCCCAATTTCATTTTATTGCATGACCTTGTTTTATTTTTGCTTCCTTCAAAATACTTATCACAAATTTTATGGTGCTGATATTCACATTATCTGGTTCTCCTACTTGAAAGCAAATTCACAAGAAAAGAGGCCCTAGAAGTGTTGTTCTTGATTATATTCCCAGTAGATGGGATTTAGAAGATGCTCAGTGAATATTTAAACATAGAATAATAAAGAAATGCCCACCATCACCTACTTTCCAAATGACTGGATGAGTTACTCAGCCTCCTGGTACCATAACTTTCAACTCTGGTTGGATATTGGAGGCAGTCAGCACTATTTATATTCCTCAGAAAGAACATACTTATTGAGAAAACATTTGGGAGACATGTAGATCTTACTGAAGAATTTATAGGAGAGACAAAAGACATTTTTTTAAAATTCGACGTTCTTCTCCACAGTGTCTCCAATCATTCTGTCTAGCTAGGGAGTGTCACCTTCTCCCTTTCCTCATATAGCACTCAAGCTCTCAGTTCCTCCACTCTCTTCCCAAGGATTCCTGTTCTGTGCTCATGTATGTATGCAAGGAAAGAAAAGTTTTTCACACACCAGGTACTGACCTCTGTAAAAAAAAACTTTGATGACTAGCTATTATTATTCAAGCATTCTCTCAGACAGGTCACCATGGAATTTTCCCTATTAGAGGTATCCTGATATATGCCATTCTTTCCATTTTGTTACACCACTAAGTGTTGTTGTTACTTACTCTGATAAATACCAGCCAGGGCTGTGGTGAAAAGCAAACATCTTAATATGCATGTAAGTGAAAATAGCAATTAATTCAAAGATTTACTAGATGAATGCTATATGTCACACAACTCATGATGAGCTCAGAATGTCCATTAAAAGCAACAGAACATGAAGAAAAGTGAACCTTGGAGTTAGAAAGCCAAAAAGGAAGAACAAGTTAAGCATTTTTCAAGTTGTAAGACCTGAAAAAAAAAAAAAAATCACACTTCGGGTTGCAATACTGGAGGATTCAATAAAAATATTGAATGGCACTGGTAATATCAAAAGAAGATGGAAAGTATACACAGAATCACAAAAAGAATTGGTTGATATTCAGTCATTTCAAGAGGTACCATATGATCAAGAACTGATGGTATTGAAGGAAGAAGTCCAAGTAGTATTAAAGGCACTGGTGAAAAACAAAGCTCCAGGTACTGACAGAAATATAAATGTTTCAACAAATGGATGAAGTACTGGAGATGTTCACTAGTCCATGTCAAGAAATTTGGAAGACAGCTACCTGGTCAATCAATTAGAAGAGATCCATATGTGTGCCCATTCCAATGAAAGATGACCCAACAGAATACGGAAATTATCTAACAATATTTAGATAACAAAATAACGTAACAATGTTACATAACAAAATTATCTAATAATAACACATACAAATACAATTTTGCCAAAGATCATGTAGGGGGCTGTCAGAAATTGGAGTATTTTTCAGAAAAGGATATGGAACTAGGGATATTATTGCTGGCATCAGATGAATCTTATGAAATCAGAAAGATGTTTACTTGTGCTTTATTGACTATGCAAAGGCATGCGACTGTTTAGAACATAACAACCTATAGATAACATTGCAAAGAATGGGTATCTCAGAACACTTAATTGTATACATGAGGAACCTATACAGAAAGGGGATACTGAATAGCTTAAAATAAGGGAAAGTGTGTGCCAGTGTGGTATTCTTTCTGCTTATTAAATCCATATGCTGAACAAATCATGAAACTGGATGACATGAAGAACATGACATGAGGCATGGAGGAAGACTCATTAACAACCAATATTCAGATGACACAAACTTGCTTGCTGGAAGTGAAGAGGAATTGAAATACTGATGAACATTGTACCTCAATGTAAAGAAAATGAAAATCTTCACAACTGGACAAATAAGTAATATGATAAATGGAGAAAAGACTCAAGTAGTCAAAGACTTTACTTTGTTTGCATCTACAATCAATGCTCATGGAAGCTGCTACTGTTGTTCTTAGGTGCCATGAAGTTGATTCTGATCATAGAGACTTTATGAACAACAGAAAGAAACTTCCCGGTCCTTCGCCATCCTCACAATTATTGTTAAGTCTAAGCCCATTTCTGCTGCATATGTGTCACTCCATTTAATTGGGGGCTTCCACTTCTTTGCTGACCCTCCACTTTACCGAGCATGATGCCCTTTTCTAGGGATTGGCCACTCCTGACAACATAGCCGAAGAATGAAAGACCAAGTATTGCCTCCTGGCTTCTAAGGAACAATCTGGTTGCATTTCCTGCAACATACATTTGGGTTTTTTGCTTCTGTCAGTTCAAAATACTTTCAATATTTTAATCTAACTCATGACCATAGAAGCAGCACTCAAGAAATAAAATGACATATTGAATTAGGCAAATCTGTTGCAAAGGGCCTCTTAAAAGTATTAAATAGCAAATAATATATCAGTTGAGGACCAATGTGTGCCTGACTGAAGCCATGGTCTTTTCAATTGCCTCATATGCATGTGAAAGTTGGACAATGAATAAGGAAGAATGCATAATACATGCATTTGAGTTATGGTATTGGAGAAGAATATAGAAAGTACTATGGACTTCCAAAGGAACGACAACAAAAAACAACTGTGTTGGAAAAAATACAGCCAGAATGCTTCTTAGATGTGAGGATGATGAGACTTCATCTCTCATACTCTGGACATGTTGTCAGGAGGGACCAATTACTAGATAAAGACATTGTGCTTGGAAAGGTGGAGGGTCAGCAAAAAAAGAGGAAGACATCCTCCAAGACGGATTGACACAGTGGCCGCAAAGATGGACTCAGACATAACAATTGTGAGAATGATACAGAACCAGGCCATGTTTCGTATTGCTGTGCATAAGGCTGCTGTAAGTTGGAACTGGCACCTAATAACAACTAGCAGGAATATTTTAAAGATGAAATTTCATGAATATTTCTCTATTGAAACACACCCACTGCTGTTCAGTATTTCAAATACTGAAGATATGGATCAAGCATAACCTGGCTTATAATAGAGATGAAGTCCACAGCACTGCTTACTATTAAGCAATTTAGATACTAAAGTCCTCCCACCACCATTTATTGTAGGGCTGCAGCCATACATTCTCTTCTTATTGTTGTTGTTGTTAAGTACCGTGGAGTCGGTTCCTACTCATAGTGACCCTGCACAGGGTTTCCGAGGCTGTAAATCTTTATGGGAGCAGAGCACCTCATCTGTCTACATTCTCTAGTTACTCCAATAAGCCCTTCCTCAAAAGCCATATCAACTGGCCCTGTTCATAGGAATACATCCACAGGCTAGTAGGAAACACAACCGGATAATTACAAAGCAATCTGATCAGTCCTATAAGGATAAGGGCAAGGAACTATTGTGTGACAGAAATGTAATTCCAGTGGTGACACAGAAGGCTTCTAGAAAGAGGTGCTACAGGCATACAATTGAGATACTGTGTTTTTCAGTCACAGACCACTGCAGTAAAGCAAATGTCACAATTAAGTGAGTCCATGCATATTTTGGTTCCTAGTGCAAATAGAAGCTGTGTTTATACTCTTCCATAGTCTATTAAGAGGTCCTGGTATGGTACTGTATGATAAACACTGGACTGCTAAATTCAAGGATGGCAGTTCAAACCCACTCCTCAAAAACCTTCTAACTGGGTTGCTATGAGCCAGAATGGATTCAGGGGTACCTAGCAACAACATAGTCTATTAAATAAATGTATGAGTTTGAAATATTGTGAGAAATACCAAAATGTAATTCAGAGACACAAGCACATGCTGTTGGAAAAAGTGGCACCCATAGACTTGCTTGGCAGAGTTACCACAAATCTTCAATTTGCTAAGAACAAAATACCTGAAAAATGCAATAAAGTGCAACATAATAAAATAAGATATGCTGTATCTACTTAGCATCCACTAGAATGAATAGATGTGAAAAATCATCAGAGAAATCATCATATGAAATGATCCAGAAATAAGAGAGCAACTGCAATTAAGTGAAGAAGTAAATGATAAAGAAGGGGAAGAATGGAACCATGTAAGTTTGGTATAGGTCCTAGATAGCTAGCTAAGGATTCATGAAACAATTTAAGTTTTGAACAGGTTAGTGATTCTTCTGATCTGAGTTTTACAAAGAGTCAATTAGTGAGAATGACCAGCATCAGGAAAACCAGTAGTTGAGAGACTGCTGTATAAATCAATGATCACCTTGACTAGGCTGGAGGTAGGGATTAAAAAGAAAAGAAAGAAACATATTGAAGACATGTTCAGGTGGTAGAAGATGGAGAAGGGGAAAAGTCTTCCCTAGTTCTGATTTCAGTCACTAGGTGGGCGGGGTCTTCCAAAAGGTAACTTGGACAGGAAGTCAAGATCTAGACTTTAGTCCTTGCCCTACTACTTACTAGCTACACAGCCTTGCCCAAGTTATGTGGTCTCTTCCCACCTCCATTTCTACATCTGCCTAATGGAAATGGGACTGTCCTACCCAACTCACAAAACAATGCAAGGACAAAATGTATACAAAATCTCCATGGGATTATTAATGATCTCTCTGAAGTACAGCATTTGTAGAACAGCCATGTAATTAATGCCTGATCATCCTTTACTGTTACATCTGGTGTAACTTGTTTTCCTTCATTCTGATGAGCGCACTGACACTTAAAAGCTTTGCTTAAAAGAAAAAGAAAAACTGAGATTATTTGTTGGAGATGGAGCTGAGAATGCTAATTTATTCCACAAAGTAGAAAGCTTAAGGGAAAATAATTGCAAAAGGAATGTGATGGCTAACTATTTCTTAGGAAAATAGCAAACATATTTCTGTTTACCTATTCTCATCTCCTGAACACATGCAATTTTCTCACTACACACAAAGTGTGGTCAGAATTGTGGAGAAAAAGAAAATGAGTAATGTGTGCCATTGACTTTCAAAGAGACAAAACTCAGTGTGAAGACAAGAATACATATCACTGTAACACAAAATGGAAATGAAAGGTACCCAGTGAAAATGTGATGGGAGTTCTAAGAGGAGAGTTTTCATGGGAAACTATATGACATCAAGGAAAGAAATGTCATGAACTTTTATATGGAAAGGAAATGGAGTTCTGGTAGCATAGTGGTTACAAATCGGGCTGCTAACTGCAAGGTCAGCAGTTCGAAACTACCAGCTGTTCCGTAGGACAAAGATGAGGCTTTCTGCTCCTGTAGAGATTTACAGCCTCGGAAACCCTCTACGTGGAGATGCTGTGTTAATGTATTAATTTTGGTTCTCTCTTCTTTTTGGATTGTGTCTATTTATTGCAATAAATTGTCCTCTCAGCACCACTTTCACCGTGTCCCAAAGATTTTGGTATGTTGTGTTTTCATTCTCGTTTGTTTCTATGAGCTTTGTGAGTTCATGTTTAATTTCTTCTACTACCCAGTCACTTTTTTTTTATTATTGGCATATCTGTTTATTTCTCAGTTTGTGAAAATGTCCTTAATTTGTAGATGGAGCAAATATATTTCAACTCTGATTGCTAGGCAAAATAAACAGAAGATAATCTGCTTTGCAATGAACTTTATAGTTCAAATGCATACTGGCAACATGCTATATGAAAAAAATTACTAACTGAACTACAGTTATTAAATACTGAAAAAGGTTAACGGTTTATTAAAATTTATTTTATTTAACAACAAAGAAGTTCGCAGCCATCAGCAGTTCCAGTGCAATTTCAGTTGCAATTGGGAATTCGGGAATCTCAGTGGAGCTGTTAGTGTAGAGAACCTTGTAAGTAAAATACATGCATACTTTTGATAGAACATGTGACGGAATCTCTCTAAAATTGACCTCATTGGTTTCATTCTCAGCAAACTGACCTGGGCCACTCAACATGGCTTTTTATTGTTCCTGATGTTAGTGCATGTTCTCTTTTCACAATAAATTCATGACCATCAGAAGATATCAATTTGACATACATGGCATCTGGGCCTTCACAGCCACCGTAAGTTTTCTCCTCTCCATCCATTATGCTTTTATGAAATTCTACCTCACTTCCACAGGAAATTTAGCAGCTTCCCGTCAGTCCCGTAGTTACCACAGCCACCGCAACTGGGTCGCCGCGCACCACCACAGCCCCTACTCCTACCCAGTCACTTTTTGGCAGGGTGTTATTCAGTTCCATGTCTTCACTTTTATTTCCTTGGTTTTCCTATTGTTAATTTCTAGCTTTATAGCATTGTGATCTGAAAAGATGCTTTGTAGTATTTTGATGTTTGCAAATTTATGGAAGCTTGGTTGTTGGCCTTATACATGGTCAATTCTGGAGAATGTTCCATGTGCACTGGAAAATAATGTGTATTGTGCTGTTGTTGGGTTGAATGCTCTGTACACATCTATGAGATCAACTTGGTTTATTATGTTATTTAGTTCCTCTGTATCTTTGTCGAGTTTCTTTCTGGTTGTTCTATCCCTTTTTGAAAATGGCGTATTAAAATCTCCCACTATAATTACAGATCTGTGTATTTCTTTCATCAATTTTAGTAATGTTTGCTTTTTCATTGGGAGTGCAGGTATTTCTTATGGTTATGATATCTTGCTCAATCATGATATAGTGTCCTTCTTTATCTCTTAGTGGTTCTTGCCTTAAAGTTTGTTTTACCAGAAATTTGCATCACCACTCTTGCTCATTTTTTAATACAATTAGCTTTGCATATCTTTTTTCTGTCCTTTAACTTTTAGTCTGTTTTTGTCTTTGTGTATAATTTGTGTCTCTTGCAGGCAGCATAAAGAAGGGTCTTTTTTTCTTTTCCATTATGTCATTTTCTGTCTCTTCACTGGTACATTTAATCCATTGATTCAGTGTAATTATCAATAGGCATGACTTTATTGCTGTGATTATGTTAGTTTTTTGTGGTGCTGCTCATTCCTTTGTTCTGCATGCCTTTTGTGCTGAGTTCATGTTTTTTTGTGCTATTTCTTGTCAGTTTCTTCTTAGCTGTAATGCTTCCATGTTCTACTTGGATCATCATTTTCATGGTATGTTGTGAAGTATTAGCATTCTTTGAGGTTACCCTATAGTCTACTAACTTTTCCCTCCATTTAAAACAGTCTATTGTATCCTGCAATCTATCTGACCTCGTCACCACCTGGATCTCTGTTCCTATAGTTTTACGTTCTTTGAAATTGTTATCATTTTGATCTTTAATTGACCTTCCAGGTCTTTGGAATTTGTTTTTGTAATTTTGTTCTGTTCTGGACTCGGCTATCTGTTGACTGAGCTCTGGGTGGTGTTGCCATGTCTGTCAATCTCTGGTTGTTTTCTGTTCTTATTGGTTTTCAATCCAAAGAACTCCTTTTAGGATGTTTTGAAGTACTGGGTTGGCTTGACAAGTCTCTTACCTTATGTTTATCCTGTAATGTTTTGATTGCACCATCACATTTGATTGACAGCTTTGTTTGGTAGACAATTGTTGTTTGGCAGATTTTTTTTTTTCTTTTAGGGTTATATATATGTTTCTCCATTACCTTCTTGTATGCATGGTTTCTTTTGAGAGATCAGAGCTTAATCTGATTTGCTTGCCTTTGTAAGTACCACTTCTCTTTTCCCTTGTTGCTTTTAGCGTTCTTTCCTTGTCTTTGATTTTGGAGAGCTTTATTATGATATGTCTTGGTGATTTTCTTTTGGGGGTCTATTCTTCTTGGGGTTTATTCAGCTTCTTAAATGCTTATCTTCTTATCCTTCAAGATGTTAGGGAAAATTTCTTCCAGAAGATCCTCAACTACCTCCTCTGTGGACTTCTGTGATTTTTCCTGTTCCAGAAAGCCAATAATTCTTAAGTTTTCCTCTTTATGTTATTCAACATGAGTGTTAGACTCTCTTCAGATTTTTTCATCCTTTTTTCTGCTTGCTCTTCTATCTTAGCAGCATTGAGAGATTTGCCTTCCAGCTCGCTGGTTCTGGTTTCCATCTCTTCAATTCTACTCCTTTGCCCTTTGAGTATATTGTACATTCTTGATATTTTATTAATAATCATCTGGACCTCTTTTTGAAGGTTTTGAATTGTTTTCAATGCTATATCTGTTTTGTTTGATTGGTTCTACAGCACTTTCCTGACTTCTTCTTTATTTTCCTCCACCCCTCTGTGGAGCATTTGGATTTGTCTCCATATTAGTTTTCTGAATTTCTTCTTAGGCAGATCCAAAGACTACTCTTCTAATGGGAAGTCCATGTCTACCTCCAGCTCATTTGTCTCAGTTACTCTTTTCTGTTTCTGGCCATGTGCTGAGATCTTTTGTTGTTTTTTTCTTGGACATTTTCAATAGTTAGCTGTGTTTTTAATGATACTCATGGAGAT
>NW_006408652.1:1710612-1713568 GCF_000296735.1 Chrysochloris asiatica | reverse complement strand
AAAAAAAGAAATGAATGGAAGAAAGATTATTCACAATTTTTATCTCTGAATGTCAGCTAGGTATCTGCGTCTGCACAGTGTAATTCTCAAAATGACTGAGTCCTTGTATATAGTAGTTGGTGTTGGCTCTTGCAAATACAGTTTGGCTGTATGGCCAGACATGCTATCTCTTGTTAGGTAGGGCAGGAATAAATGCTCCCACCCAAGTAATAGAGTCGACTTTAGGGCTAAGTCCCAGAGTCAGACATCATAAGAAACAGCCAAAGGATTAGCTTGTGGGACCGCTGTGGCTTTCAGGGATTTCCTCTTTGCACCATGGGAAAACTTTCCCCTGTGGGCGCAATGCTGGACCCTTTTCAGGGTATGTTTCCTCCCTCCTGAAGATGCCTGGGCTGGGCAGAGGAAAGAGGAGGAAAGAAAAGTTTAAAAAGTCGTCACATCTTTTTACCACAAGTTACTGTGTGGCTTTAGCGCTATATCAGCCTGGCTGTGGACCTACCCTCCGATCTCTGTTCAGGCTGTGAGCCGCAGAGAATGTCCTATTTGATTCTAAAATCGCAGGTTATTCCTGTCACAGTCAGATATCTCCACCAGTGGGTGCCAAAAACTGATGCCCCCCACTTTATATCAGATCCTAAGCTCTGAAACTATTCCAGCAAAGCGCCTTTTTTGTTTTTTGTGGGGTTTTTTTTCCGACTCTTCACCAAGGAGCCTCCACCACCTGTCTCCACTTCTCCTGCCCCTAAACTGGAACTGGTATGCAATCTTGACTGGTGATCCTAACTTCTCTGATCTTTGGTTTTCTTACCCATGAAATGGAGATCATAATATCATCTACTTACTGTAGACTTTCTAGACAATTAACTTAAATACCAAGAGTAAATATTAGTTGCTCTGGTAGCGTAGTGGTTACGAATCGGGCTGCGAACCTTAAGGTCAGCGGTTTGAAACTACCAGCCGCTCCGCAGGAGAAAGATGAGGCTTTCTACTCCCGTAAGGATTTACACCCTCGGAAACCCTGTACAGGGTCGCTATGGGTCGGAACCGACTCGACGGCACTTAACAACAACAACAATAGGACCCTCAATAACATTTTTTTTTCATTTATTTTTTAAAGTTTTTATTGTGAATTGAAAGAAAGTTTACAGGGCAGATCATCAGTTTTACATTCAACAAATCTTATACTTTGTTTCATTACAGTGATTATAATCCCCTCCATGTACCATCAGTTAACAGTATTTCCTCTATTCACTTTAGTCCTTTTTCCTCTAGGCAAAAATATTACCAAGAAATTGAATGTGTGCCCACCTCCCTTGTGAGAAGGAATTGGGAGAATCATAAACCCTTGTGTCATTAAAGAACACCTTTGAGTTTCAGTGAGGGACATCTGCTAATCGATTTCCTCACTTGCTCTAAATGTATAAACTGTCTTCACAACCAACCTTTGCCCTGGGCAGACGGCCATTCTAGTCTGACTTACTAGGCAGGATTTTCTTTCTGAGATGGTTTAATACCCACCACATAAGGTACAAGGCAATTGACTGACACAATAGCTATAACAAAGGCTTCAAACATAACAATTGTAAGGAGGTGCAGGACCAGGCAGTGTATCCTTCTGTTGTGTGTAGGGTTGCTATGAGTCAAAACGGACTCAAAAACAATGAACAATAACAGTGTGATAACATCACTGCCGTGCTGGGTACTCAGTAGATTCTCCAGAAATATATTTTAAAAGGACAAGGGGGTTGTGACATCCTTATCTAAGTGAAGACTCCTTAAGAGATTGCTTGGGCCAGAGTTCCGTCAAGTGTCATAGCAGTGACTGACTGGCTGTGAGTCAAAGAAAGAAAGAAAAATTCAGAATGCAGGCAGAACACTTCTTTTTCTACAGCATAATACCCATACTATTAAAATCAAAATTACTTATTTCCAATCAGTTATTTTTAAAATGACATGATCTTTCTCCCTTTTCCAGCAATGTATTAGTTATGAAGAAGTCTGATGAAGTTTTAGTAACTGCTGCTAGAAAGTAATAGAAAATTAAACCTCTTTTCACTGCTGTCACCGACCACAAACATAATCAGTTTTTTCCAAAATAGTCAAACTGGCAGGCAATTTAGAAATTCAGTTTTAAAAGCGATATACCTGATTGTACAAATAAACGCACTGACATAACAACACTAACCATAGCTGCAAAAATCATAAAGCATCATTTCTATCTTCTAAGGAGCAGCACCCAGACTAGCTACAAGAGAAAGGGTCACAATGTGGAAAATGTGAAATTAAAACTCTATCTATCTATCTATCTATCTATCTATCTATCTATCTATCTATCGGAATCTATGTAGCTGTCTACGTATCTATGTTGTATTTTACATATTATGCATTAAGTAATATGTAAATATACTTTCAATTTTATATCATTTCTATAAATAAATATCAATGAAAACCAAAGCAAACCTACTGTTAACTTTAAGTGACCCTATAGGACACAGTAGTATTGCAACATAGGGTTTCTGGTTTCTTGGACTGTAAATCTTTAGGGAAGTGATTGCCACATCTTTCTTCCACAGAACAACCGGTGAGTTTGAATGGTTAACTTTTTCCGTTAGCAGTGAAATACTTAATCTTCTGTGCCACATAGTTAGTAAATAAATACATTATATTTACATATAAATATATGAACTATTGTGGGGACATCAGAACTATGTGGGGACATCAAAACTATGGCACCTAGCTTCAGGTGCTGTCTTGTCCTAGGATTGAATCTCAGATGTGTAAATGAAAAATTAATCATTTTAAATGGACTGACCTCTCAAAAACTTAGTTTTCTTGCCTTTAAAATGTGAATAATAAATGGGCTAATGTATGTAAAGCAGTTAGCCTAGTGTCTGCCAATATGTGGCCAATAAATGCTAATCACTATGGCCTCTAAAAGCCATAATTGTTTATATAT
>NW_006408652.1:1707706-1710512 GCF_000296735.1 Chrysochloris asiatica | reverse complement strand
GTGCAAATACTGCTAGGGACAGAACGTGAAGAAAGCTTTGATTTTTTTTTTTTATTGTTGTCAAATATAGATAACACAGTATTTGCCATTTCAACATTTTCACAAGTACAACTCGAGGAGACCAATCACACCAATCAGTTCTACCTAAACAGAGCCTTCTTGGTTTCATTAGCATTATTGCAAACATTCATTGAGACCCCACTATGCCCCAGGAACTTGATGGTGGTTACCTCATGAAAAATTTCCATCTACCTTAAGTTTGGTACTCTTCTTTGGGGTTGATCCACCAACTTTTGCCTGTGATTCCATGTAGATTGTAACTCTGGCTACAGTGATCCCATGCCAGGCCTCCTCTTGAGGCAGCGTAGGATAAGAGCCCACATTAATCAGTTGAGCTGTCAGCAGTACGGCATTGGCATCATGTCAGTGTTAGATAAACTCTGACTCGGTATCCAGATCAAGGCCAATCATGAGGCCTGATAGAAGCAAGGAAACGGGAACTGTACTACATGTGTTTATCCTGCTGCTTTCTGAACTGCCTTCACTTCATCATGTAGAATAAACATGCACAAAGTCATCACACAACCTTAGGGTTTTCTGCTCATCCCTCTTCCCCACCCTCCATATCTGTCCCCAAGTGGCTGCCATCAAGGTCCCACAGGGGCCAATTATATCCAGCTCTGAGCAACAGAAGCTCCACCTACCTGAGGCTGGCTCCAGGCGCAGAGCACACCTGCAGATTCACAATCCAGTAAGCACTCCCAGGGAGGGGTCTCTCAGGGGGCCCTGATAGCCACAGAAATATGGGTTGTCAACAGATGAAGGCAGAGGCAGAGGGCAAGGAAACACGCAGCTAGCTCTGCTAATGCATCCTCTTCTAGTTCAATTCTGTCTTCCACACTCCTGCCAGAGTAACCGTCCCCAAACTCTGATTTGGTCATCAGAGTTTGTGCCTAAGAAATCTGACTCCATTTTGCCTGCCCATCCATATCTCCCATGATTTGCTTCCCCTGCCACGTAGTATACCTTTTCCCAAAAAAAAACAAAAACAAAAAAACTTGGTGTCCTTGAGTTATTTCTGACTCGTAGCAAGCTTATAGGGAGGAGTACAACTGCCCCAGAGGGTTTCCAAGGTTGTAAATCTTTATAGAAGCAGTTTGCCACATCTTTTGCCCAAGGAGTTGCTAGTGGGTTTGAACCACCAAACTTTGGATAAGTAGCTGACCTCTTAACCACTACACCATCCAGCCTCCTTAGTAGACTCTTTAGACAAAGCAAATTACCAACCTTGACATAATTCTACATATTTATGCCTTTATATTCTATTTCTTCTGTTTGGAGTCCTGTCTCTCACTTTGTCTGTCTGATAATTTTCTACATTGCCTTTTTGATCCAGCTCACTAGTCATCTCCTCTGTAAAGCCTTCCCCATCCTGTTAGTTTCTCATCCCTTGGGTAGCCCATAATGGCACTTAATCTTTAATTTATAATTTTTCATATTTTACTTGTCCTTCTCTTGGACCACACTATGCATATTAATTCAAAATATGTATATTTATTTTTGTTCTGATTATAAAAATAACAGATGATAGTTGAAAATTATAGAAAAGCACAAAACTAGAAAGAATTAACACCAACTCCATTCCTCAGAGATGTTGTGGTTGTTGTTAAGTTCCATGACGTTGACTCTGGCTCATAACTCCCTGTATAGGGATTCTGAGAAGTGGCTGGTGGGTTTGAACTGCCAACCATGTAGCTAGCAGTCTAGGGCTTTTCTGGCAGGACCACACCAGGACTCCTGCCTCAGAGAGAGCCATTTTTAATATGTGGATATGTCTATGAGTGCACAACAAGTGGAATGAGGGATATCATTGATGACAACAGATGGATCTTGACTGAAAGCAGAGAATACCAAAAATATGTTTACCTGTGCTTTATTGACTATGCAACGACTTTTGATTGTGTAGATCATGATAAGCTAAGGACAACATTATGAATATCTAGTATTCTGGAACAGTTAATTGTGCTAATGAGGAACCTGTACATAGATCAAGAAAGAGGAAGTTGTTCAAACAGAACAAGGGAATAGAAAAAGGTTTAAAATTAGGAAAGGTGTATGCTAGGGTTGCATTCTTTCACCATAGTTATTCGCTCTGTATGCTGAGCACATAATACGAGAAGCTGGGTTTTAAAAAGAAAAATGTGGCATCAGGATTGGAGGAAGACTCATTAACAACCTAAGATATACTGATGATACAACCTGGTTTGCTGAAAGCAAAGAAGACTTAAATTCCTTACTGATGAAAATCAAAGTCTTCATCAGTATGGATTCTCACCATGGGTTGCACCTTTGGTACGGCTACACCTCAATGTAAAGAAGACAAAAATCCTCACTTCTGGACCAATAAGCAACATCCATATAAATGGAGAAAAGATTGAAGCTATCAAATACTTCAGTTTTCTAAGCTCAAGCATCAATACTCATGGAAGTAACAGTCAAGAAATTAGGTAACATATTGAATTAGGTAAATCTGCTGTACAAGAATTTTTAAGTGTTCAAGAACAAAGATGTCAGTTTGAGGACTAAGGTCTACCTGACACAGCCATGATATTTTCAATAACCTCAAATGCATGGGAAAGCTGGACAGTGAATAAGGAAGACCGTAGAAGAATTGATGCTTTTGAGTTATGGTGTTGGAGGAGAATATTGAAAGTGCCATAGGCTGCCAAAAGAACCAACAGATCTATGTTGGAAGAAGTGCAGCCAGAGTGCTCCTTGGAGGCCAGGATGGCCAAACTTCATCTCT
>NW_006408652.1:1697998-1703174 GCF_000296735.1 Chrysochloris asiatica | reverse complement strand
GTGGCAACAATAGTGAGGTTGGCCCAGGATTGGGTAGTGTTTTGTTCTGCTGTGCATAAGGTTACTATGAGTTGGTTTCCACTCGATGGCACCTAACAACAACAACAACAAAAGGCATTATTGAACTGAAATGGACTGGCATTGGCCATTTTGAATCTAATAAGCCCATGGTTTATTATGCCAGGAATGATAAATTAAAGAGGACTGGCATTCATCTTCAAACAGAACATGTCAAGATATGTCTTGAAGGACAATGCTGTCTGTGATACGATAACATCCATAAGCATACATGGAAGACCAGTTAACAGCACTATTATTCACATTTACGCACCAACCACTAAAGTCAGTAATGATGAAATTGAAGAATACTACGAACTTCTTCAGTCTGAAGTTGTTCAAACATGTAATCAAGATGTATTGATAGTTACTGGCAATTGGAATGCAAATGTTGGAAACAAAGAGGAAGGATAATTAGTTGGAAAATATAGCCTTGATTATAGAAATGCTGCTGGAGATCACATGATAAAATTTTGTAAGACCAATGACTTCTTCTTTTTTAAACCACAAAAAGGATGACTCTACACATAGGAGGTGTCCTGGTATGGAGCTGTGGAGTAATGCGCTGGACTGCAAAGTCAGTTTGAACCTTAAAGTTGAAGGTCTCCAGCCACTCTTCGGAAACCCTATACAGGGTCGCTACGGATAGAAACCAACTCAATGGCACTTATGAACAAAAAAAAAACATGCACATGGGAAGGAGCTCTGGTTGCATAGTGGTTAGGAGTTGGGCTGCTAATCTCAAGGTCAGCAGTTCAAAACTACCAGTTGTTCTGATGGAGAGAGATAAGGTGTTCTACTCCTATAAAGATTTACAGCCTCAGAAACTCTATGCAGGGTCGCTATGAGTCAGAAACGACTTTACACAGACCACCACTACCACCACCAGACACATGTAGCTCACCAGATAGAATACACAGAAATCAAATTTACTACAAGGGCAGGGGCAGACTGTGAAACAGATAATCGATTGCTTATATGCAAATTCAGGCTGAAGTCAAGAAAGGTAATACAATTCCACGAGAGCCAAAATAGTACTTTGAACATACTCCACCTGAATTTAGAGATAATTTGAAGGACAGATTCGATGCATTACACATTAAATACCGAAGTCCAGTAGAGCTGTAGCATGAACTCATGTACATCATACAGGAAGAAATCAAAAGATCAAGACATTAAAAGAACACAAGAAAGAAGGAAAAGACCAAAAGGGCTATCAGAAGAGATTCTGAAACTTGCTCTCCAGTGTAGAGATGCTAAAGTAAATGGAGCAAATGAGGAGGTAAAAGAGCTGAAAAGAAAATGTCAAAGGTCAGCTCAAGAAGATGAAGTCAAATATTATAATGAAATGTGCAAAGACCTGGAATTAGAAAACCAAAAGGGAAGAACATGCTCAGCATTTCTAAAGCTGAGGGAACAGAAGAAAAAAATTAAACCCGACTTGTGGTATGGAAGGATTCTATGGGCAAAATATTGAATGATGCAGACAACGTCAAAAGAAGATGGAGGGAATATACAGAGTCACTGTACCAAAAAGCAATTATCAGTATTCAACCATTTAAAGAGGTAGCATATAATCAAGAACCAATGATCCAGAAGGAAAAAGTCCAAGGTGCAATGAAGGCTATAGTAAAGAAAAAGTCACTGGGAATAGAGTTAATACAAATTTAAATATTTTAATACACTGATGCAGCACTGGAGGCACTCATGCATCTATGCCAAGAAACTCTGAAGACAACTACCAGGTCAACTGACAGGAAGAGATCCATATTTGTGCCCATTCCAAAGAGTGGTAATCCAACAGAAAGTGGAAATCATCAGACAATATCATTGATATCCCATGCAAGTAAAGTTTTACTAAAGATAATAAAAAATAGCTGCAAACATTCATTGACAGAGAAATTCCAGAGGTTCAAGCTGGATTCTAAAGAGTACGTGGAATGAGGGATATCATTGCTGATATTGGCTAAAAGCAGAGAATATCAGAAAGATGTTTACCTGTGCTTTATTGACTCCACATATACTTTTGCTTATGTGGATCATGAAAAGACAAGGTTGTGAAGAATGAGTATTCCAGAAAACTTAATTGTACTCATGAGGAACATATATATAGACCAAGAGTCAGACCAAGGTTCTGTTCAAACAGAACCAGGGAATAACAAATAGTTTAAATTAGAAGAGGTGTGTGACAAGCTTGTAGTCTTTCACCATTCTTATTCAGTCTGCATGCTGAGCACATAATCTGACGGGCTGGATTATATGAAGAGAAATGTGGCATCAGGATTGGAGGAAGACTCCTTAACAACCTGTGATATGCAGATGATACAACTTTGCTTGCTAAAAGTGAATAGGATGTAAGATACTTAATGATGAATATAAAAGACCACGGTCTTTGGTATGGGTTGTATCTCAATGTAAAGAAAACAAAAATTATCACCACTGGACCAATAAACAACATTATGATAAATAAAGGAAAGATTGAATTTGTCAAAGACTTCATTTTGCTCAGATCTACCATCAATACTCATGGAGGCAGAATTCAAGAAATTAAATGACGTATTACATTAGGCAAATCTGCTGCACAAGACCTATTTAAAGTGTTGAAGAGCAAAGATGTCAATTTGAGGACCAAGTGCACCTTACCCACGCCATGGTATTTACAATAACATCATATGCATGTGAAAGCTGGACAGTAAATAAGGAAGACTGTAGAAGAATTGATGCATTTGAGTTATGGTGTTAGAGGAGAATACTGAAAGTACCATGACTGTCAGAAGAACAGGTGTTTCTTGAAAGAAGTACAGCCAGAGTGCTCCTTGGAAGCCAGGAATGCCAAATTTCGTCTCTCATACTTCAGACATATTATCAGGAGGAACCAGTCCCTGGAGAAGGATATCATATTTGGTAAAGTGGAGGGTCAGAGAAAAAGAGGAATATGCTCAATGAAATGGATTAACATAGTGGCAACAACGATGGGCTCAGGCGTAGCAACAATTGTGAGGTTTGCCCAGGACCAGGCATTGTTTCTTTATGTTATTCATAGGGTCACTGTGGGTTGGTATCAATTGGATGGCAGCTAACAACAACCTTTTTCAGATTACCTGGATACGCACACCTTGAGACAAACTCAGTTTTCAAAATCTTAGCCTGATGATATTCATCTAATCTCTTCCCTCCCTTACTCAACTTGAAGATGGTAGCTAAAGTCTCACTGAGTTTGGGAACAATTGGCTCAATTATAAAACAAATCTATGCTTTTAGGCAAAGCCTAATTAACTTATAACAAGCTTTATAGTAAGGCTTCATGACTAGAAGGGGCCTTGAATTTCTGTTCCCTAACATTTGACCTCAAGGAGCTCTGGTAGCATAGTGGTTATGAATTGGGCTGCTAATCTCACGGTCAGCTGTTCAAAACTACCAGCTGTTCCGTGGAAGAAAGATGAGGCTTTCTGCTCCCGTAAAGATTTACAGCCTCGGAAACCCTGTACGAGGTCACTATGAGTCAGAACCCACTCCACAGCACATAACAACAACATTTGACCTCAGATATGACCTTCATTTCCCTACGTGTCCAAATGTTTTTAAAATATATCTCTTCCCTATATATAAGGAGCTCTGGTAGTGTAGTGGTTATGAATCAGACTGCGAACCTTAAGGTCAGCAGTTCGAAACTACCAGCTGTTCTGCAGGAGAAAGATAAGGCATTCTGCTTTCGTAAAGATTTACAGCCTCAGAAACCCTGTACACGGTTGCTATGAGTCATAAGCGACTCCACAGCACATAACCACCAACTACCACCCTACATATATCTTCAAAAAGTTAAGATGTGGACTCAACATTCTCTTTCTTGGGATAAACTTACTTAACCATTATTGGTGGTTTAGAATCAATCACTAATTTATTTCACCATATGTAAAACTTGACTGGGTGAGGTTACTCTGGCTTGCTTCTGTTTTAATTAAAATGAAACATAATATCAAGGATACGCTGTCACTAAATCAAATGAATAAACTGATTGAACAACGTTTTAACTGTAAAAATCAATTCTAAGGACATTATTTATTTTGTAAGTTTTTATTGTGAATTGAGTGATAGTTTACATGTGAGAACATCAATTTTACACTCATTGTTTCATTTCAGTGATTACAATCCCCTCTGTGCCTCTTCATTCAGCAGTATTTGCTTCTATTTCCTCTAGTATGTTTTTTTTTGTTGTTGTTGGTGGTGGTGGTGGTTTTTGGGGGGATGTACAAAAATCACTCATGAATATATAATAATTTAAACTATCAAAGGACACACTCTGCAAGACTGCCTTCTCTCCGCCAGCACTCACAGCAGACTAATTTTTAAGTTGATAATTTTGTGTGGCCCACGGATGATGTTATACATTTTGGCAGAAAAAAAGGTTTCCCACCCCTGCTTTAGGTTCTAGCTTAATCCTCACTTCCTATGCAAAGCATCTCTGGTCTTCAAACTAGATGAGCAGACTCATGGCAACCCAATGTGACTTAGAGTAGAAGTGCACTGCATAGGGTTCTCAGGAGCTAAATTTTTGCATCAGAACACTTTTTTTAAAAATTAGGAAAAGGTGATCTGTTTCTTCTTTTCCATCAAAGCAAAATTCCTTTCCATTTCTATAGTTAAATAAATGACAGTAATTAACTCTGCTTAAAATACTCATATTCTTGTAAAATTCTGATTTTTAAAATCAGATACAGTGGACATAATATCTTGAGTTTCTGAAGTGGAGAAACCGAGACCCAGAAGAGTAACATAATTTTATAAAGGTCTCATTGTAAGCAGGCATCAAATATAGAACTACAATACATGTTTTCTGATTCCAGCAAAATATATCACTATATAGGAATATGACAAATGTGTTTATGAAGGAATGAAATCAGTCATTTGGATAAACCTTTAAAAGTGATACATGAGAGTAAGTAAAAAGTATTGCTACTAGGGTTCCAAACCTGCTGTTTGTGATGGAATAATATCCATATGCCTATAAAGCAGACAAGTTAGTGCCACTATTATTCAAATTTATGCATCAACCACTAAGCCAGTGATGATGAAATTGAAGAATTCTACCAACTTCTTCAGTAAGAAATTGATCAAATAT
>NW_006408652.1:1696852-1697898 GCF_000296735.1 Chrysochloris asiatica | reverse complement strand
AGGAGGGACCAGTTGCTTGAGGAGGATATCATGTTTGATCAGGTGGAGGGTCAGAGAAAAAGAGGAAGACTCCCAGCGAGATGGATTGGCAAAGTGGCAGCATCAATGGGCTCAAGCGTGGAAATGATAGTGAGATTGGCCCAGGATCGGGTAGTGTTTCGTTCTGTTGTGCATAAGGTGCATAAGTTGGGACCAACTCAATGGCACTTAACAACAACTTAACAGTAAGCTCCCATTGCCTGAAATTTCTTGAAATCTTCTACTTCTATCTCTATACTAGTACAAATATTGAATTTTTAATGTGCCACCTACCTTTCTCCTGGAATCCTGGTGTGATGCTGTGGGCTAATGTGTCAGACTGCAAAGTCTGTGGTTCAAGCTCACCAGCTGCTCCTTGGAAACCCTATACAAGGTGCTATGGGTCAGAATCGACTGGACGGCACTTAACAACAACAAATACTGCCAAGGAGTCCTGGTGTGGTGCTTTGGGTTAATGCACTGGACTGCAAAATCATTTGAACCACAAAGTCAGTGGTTCAAGCTTGCCAGTTGCTTCTCAGAAACCCTATACAGAGTCGCTGTGGGTCAGAACCGACTCGATGGCTCTTAACAACAACGACAATATATTGCTGAGATGGAAGTGTGGTGGCTTCATAGGAAAAGCACGGGTCTGAGAATCCCTAGGTTGGCGATTCAAGCTCATCAGCCTCTCATTAGAAGAAAGATGAAGTTTTCTGCTCCCACAAAGATTGACAGCCTTGGAAAATGCACACAGTTGTTGCTATGAGTGGGAAATGACTTGATGACACTTAACAATAAGAACAATATTGCTGAGGTGTCTGTATGTCATACTAATGAGTTTTTACTTCATTCTGAAAATAAAGGAAGAACATCAAAGTGTTTGAGCCATGTGAGTGTCAATCACACCTGAGCTATAGAAAGCACATCTGATTCCTGGGGGTTAGCATTTTAGAGACAAGAATTGTTACCAGGAGAAAGGTTGTTGTTGTTGTTAAGTGCCGTCGAGTCAGTTCTGACTCATAGTG
>NW_006408652.1:1683258-1690120 GCF_000296735.1 Chrysochloris asiatica | reverse complement strand
TGGAAAAGATCCATATCATCAGCCAAAACAAGACCAGGGGCAGACTGTGGAATAGGCCATAAATTGCTGACATGTAATTTCAGGGTGAAGCTGAAGAAAAGTAAAACAATACAATGAGAGCCAAAATATGACCTTGAACATATCCCACCTGAATTTAGAGACCATTTAAAGAACAGCTTTGCTGAATTAGACTCTAATGACCAGACCACAAGAGTTGTGGGATGACATAAATAACATCATACAGGAAGAAAGCAAAAGGTCATTAAGAAGACAAGAAAGAACACCAAAATGGATGCCAGTAGAGACTCAGAAGCTTGCTCTCTAGAGTAGAGATGCAAAGCAAACAGAAGAAATTAGCATATAACAGAGCTGAACAAAAAATTTCAAAGGGCAGCTTGAGAAGACAAAGTCAAATGTAATTATGAAATGTGCAAAGACCTGAAATTACAAAATTAAAATGGAAAAACACACTCAGCATTTCTCAAAGTGAAAGAAATGAAGACAAAATTCTAGCTTTGATTTGAAATATTGAAGCATTCTATGGGCAAAACACTGATTGATGCAGAAACCATCAAAAGAAGTTGGAAGGAACACAAAGTCACTGAGACACTGATACTGAAGGAAGAAGTCCAAGGTGCAATTAAGTCATTGCTAATGAACAAGGCTCCAGGAATTTAAGTAATACAAACTGATATCTTTCAACAAGATGAAGCAGCACTGGAGTCATGCACTTACCTATGCCAAGAAATTAGTAAGACAGCTATTTGGCCAACAGATTTGAAGGGATCCATATTTGTGCCAATTCCAAAGAAAGATGACTGAACGTATTGCTGAAATTATTGGACTATATAATTAACGTTGCATGCAAGTGAAATTTGGCTAAAGATAATTTTTAAATGGCTATAACAATACATTGGCAAAGAGCTGCCAGAGGTCAGGCCTAATTCAAATGGGAATGCAGAATGAGTGATAACCTTACTTCTGTAAGACAGAACTTGTCTGAAATCAGAGAATGCCAGAAAGATGTTTGCCTGCAATTTATTGACTATACAAAGCTTTTGATTGTGTGGATAATGGCAAACTACAGTCAACGTAACACTTAATAGTGCTCATGATGAACCTGTGCATGGACCAAGAGGCAGCTGTCCTAACAGAACAAGGAAACACCGAATGGATGATTTTAAATTAGGAAAAGTGTACACCAGGGTTGTATTATTTCACCATATTTATTCAGTCTGTATGCTGAGCAAACAATCTGAGAAACTGGATTATATGAAGAAGAATATGACATCACCATTAAAGGAAGACTCGTTAGCAACCTGCTATATGTAGATATACAACCTTGCTTGCTGAAAGTGAAGAGGAGTCCTCTGTTTCTGGACTGTAAGATTAACTACTTCCCCGTTTTCGTTACAAAATTTCTACCTTTACAATAGTGACAGTCTCAATTCATCCTGATAACAATTACTTACTGTTGAATTATAAGAATCTTATCCCCATCTCTTCACCAGACACGTCTGGACAAGATGAAAATTATTCAGTGGGAACTCTATCTTCCTCCACACACTCTTAAACTAAATTCCCTCTTGAAAACTTATAAGCCAGTCACTTCATGCTGGTGAACTTTAATAGCTGACCTTGCAGTTCAAATGACTTTGCAGTCTGGCACATTAACCCACAGCGCCACACCAGGACTGTCTAAGTTGCCCATTACTATCTACCCTATATACAGAGGGGATAGCATTGATACTAGATGTGAAGACTCCTTCCCTCTCTGTACAGGTTAAGTTCATCAAATTGTAGCAATGTACTCTAGTTTCCTTTATCATTTTTTTAATCATCCTCTAATCGAGTTCTGATTATCAAGCTATTGAGGCTACATCAAATGGGTACTATGCAAGTTTGAGTGTTCTTGTGCGTCTCCCCTCACTTCAGATCAGTTGGATGCTTCACTCTCAGCTCTAGCCCTCTGTGATTATGTCCTTGTCCATGGGCTCAGGTGTCCCCAGTTCTCACCACACTTTGAACCAACCAGCCCTTCCTCTTCTCTCTCTCATCTCCAGGTCAACAGGAGTCTATTGAACGTGGTTGAACTCAGCCCATTTCTTCATTGCTGCCTTTCTCCCTCTTCCACTCACCAGTGGAGCAAACGCATACATACCTGCTCATGTGTTCCCTTTGAGTTTCAGTCGTGGGGTGGGGGTGGGGGGAGTTGGCCTGAAGTAATCTGATTGCTTGCTTTGATGGCTTCCCGGAAAACAACTTGATTATTCTTGTAGTATCCAATCAGACTGCCATTTTTGTTTGGTGTTTTTCCTCCTGATCTTTCTTTGAATATGTATTTTCTGTTTCTCTAGCTGTTCCAGGCTTGTCTGCTTGTCCTTTCTAGTGGGAATGTCCCACCATCAGAAGGTTCTGGATGGGACTCAGGATTCTACCTAAGGTACTATACACTGTAAAGGTTTTGTCAGAGGCCTATTTCACTTGGCAAGTTCTGGAATCCTTTTTAGGTATTCCAATCAGTTATAGACTGGAGACGGGGTTACATTTCCAATTTATCTTGATCACTGAAAATCACATTTATACATGTTAGATTGGGTGATAGGAAGGACAATACACTAGAAGAGGGAAGATGGTATAAGAATGATAAAGACAGGGGAAGATATGGGAAAGTATGCATATGCATGGGCTAACAAATTTGGAACAATGGTCTGTATGTAATAGATATATGGATTGAGACATAGGCTGAATGGGTAAGGGAGGATGAGGGATATATATATATATTGCTGTTGTTGTTGTCGTGTGCCGTGGAGTTGGTTCTGACTCATAGCGACCCTATACTGGGTTTCCAAGGCTGTAAGTCTTTGCGGGAGCAGAAAGTCTCATCTTTCTCCCACAGAACAGCTGGTAGTTTTGAACTCTGACACGAGAAGAACTAGAGAGTGCCTGGATACCACTATGAACTGCTGTATATGGAGTAACACTACAGGGTTCTGGAAAGAGTTGCAAAAAAATGTGGCACAAAACTTAAAATTATTTAATAAAGATAATAATTTAAAAGACCAGGTTTACTTGTCAAAAAGATATATGAAGAACATGAGCATATGCCCCTTGATCATATTTCAGGTCTTCAAAGTAACTCACACTCATGGTCCAATTTTCAGCCAAGAAGTACATGGGTTCATTAGAGGGGACAACAACACTAGAAAGGCAAGCTCACCATTCATCAAAAGATCAAAAGAGCGTCATTTTCCTAAAGACAAAGTTGAGAAGGGATTGAAAAAGGGGTGGAATACAAGTGGGAACCACAGGGATGAAGTCGGATAACTGTTGTTGCATGGAGAGGATTATAATCATTTAGATTAAATAAAGTGTATTATTTGATGAATGCAAAGCTAATGATCTTGTCATAAATCTTCACTTAATTCACAATAAAAAGCTAAAAGAAAGAATCTTGGAAACCCCAAGTAATTTAATATTGGAAATCTGTTGAACATAACCTCAAGTTCTTTACAAATAAATTCTCATTAATCCCAACTCTTGGATTTCCAAGTGTTGTCAGAGTAGACCTGTGCTCCATAGGGTCTTCAGTGGCTAATTTTGCAAAAGCAGGTTGCCAGGCCTTTGTTCTGATGTACCTATGTGTGAACTTGAACCACCAACTTTTCAGTTAGCAGCTGAGCACTGTAACTGCATTTGCCACTATTGACTCCCATGTTTGTTTGTTTTTTTACAATGAGGGTTAAGAATAATGTTGAACAGTATCTATGATCATTTCTCATGAATTATTTACTTGATATCCACCTAAATGGACTCCAAGTCTCCCTCTTTTTTATACAAATTACTATGATGAGGTGAAAGAGAATTGAGAGTTCTACTGAAATCAATACGGACAGCATATTTGCAGGTGATAACAGGATCCTGATCAGGTTTCCTTTGGGATGAGCTCCAAATTTGCTCCTTACTAATGCACCTGACCCAAGCCATGGTCTTTTCAATATCCTCATATGCATACGAAAGCTGGACAGTGAATAAGGAAGACCATAGAAGAATTGATGCTTTTGAGTTATGGTGTTGGAGGAGAATATTGAAAGTGCCATGGTCTGTCAAAAGAACCAACAGATCTGTGTTGGAAGAAGTGCAGCCAGAGTGCTCCTTGGAGGCCGGGATGGCCAAACTTCATCTCTCATACTTCTGACATATTGTCAGGAAAGACCAGTTGCTGGAGGAGGATATCATGTTTGGTAAAGTAGAGGGTCAGAGAAAAAGAGGAAGACCCCAAAGAGATGAATTGGCAATATGGCAGTATCAATGGCCTCAAAGTGGCAACAATTATGAGGTTGGCCCAGGACTAAACAGTGTTTCATTCTGTTTTGCATAGGGTCACTATGAGTCAGTACTAGCTTGATGGCACCTAACAACAACAATACTCTGGAATGAATGTCATGGTCTCCAAAATTGATGGGTTTTGGTTTTCCTGGGTTATCTGCCAATTTCTTAAGTATGCTAGAACCAGTGCTTTCTGATGCAAATGATCCAACTTCCTATTTAACTTTCTTCATGCAAACCCAGAATGAGACAACCATATCCTTATCTGGTATATTTATTTGGATAATATTTGATCTTTACTGAACTGATTAATATAATTAAGAACATTTGTTCTCATTTTATATAATGTATCACAGGATACAAGTGAAATTCAAGTAATGGCATCTTCCTGCTCCATCTTTGGATGAAATAATCATCCTTAACCTGAAGCCTTTTTAGGTCAATGTTATTGTGCAAATTTAATTAGTTCGTGTTGGCTATAGCTGCCTCAAATTGTATTCCACATGACCAAGCTTATGGATTTCAAATCATGGATGGAAAGAAGTAATTGAAGGTCTTATTTCCAAAAATGTAGTTTGAGAAATGAAACTTGACAATAACATAACATGTCTGTCTTACCTACATATACAGGTCAGTTTCCTTTTCTTCCAAAAAGATAATTCCTTAACAATTTTTCTAACTCTGAATATACTCATATACTGTCACAATGAGTAAGATTCCCACTACACCTCATCAAAGTTATTTTTACTGTTATATCCTTACCTCAAAGGGCAAAAAATGTGTCTCTTTACAATAACCTTCTTGTCATGAAACACTTCCAGAGAGGGCATTCTAAAGGGATAATTCATAAGAAGAGTAACCCATAGGAATTATTTTCTGTCCAATTTGTAGAACTGGAACAAAGAAAAATAAAGTACTATATGCATCTCTGTAGATTGAATCAATGACATTATTTCAGGGGAAATAAAAAGTGACAATTGGACTGCAATGTCAGCAATGACTTTTGGAAAGTTTCCTTTCATAACCTGTTCTAAGTTTGTCACATAATCTATCTTCTCTGATAAGGGTAAGTAGGGATATGACCTGGTACATCCCTTTAAATTGTAGTTTAAATTATGTGTGTGACATTCTAAAGCATTCTTGTATTAGAAGAGATTTGTGATTATGTGTACTATTACCAGGTCCTGTCATCATAATCCTGGTGTGGCTCTGTGGGTTAATGCGCCAGACTACAAAGCTGTTTGAACTGCAAAGTCGGTGGTTCAAACTCACCAGCCATTCCGTGGAAACTCTATACAGGGTTGCTATGGGTCGGAATTGACTCAATGGCAAAAAAAGAAAAAAGAAAAATCATGATAATAATTTATGTGATATATAAAGAATGCATACTTTTCCTTTTCCCAGCTAAGGCATTCCTAATGTAAAAACAATAATAATAATAAAATAGAGAAGTCAGGCCTTGCTGGATGTCTGGTCTCTGAATGCTTCCTCTCTCTCATAGGTGCAAAACGCCCTGGTGGAACAGTGGTCAAAGTGCTCAGCTGCTTCTAAGTCAGCAGTTTGAATGTACTAGGCACATCACAGAAGAAGGATGAGAGGCAGTGCTACTCTGTTCTATATGGCCACTATGAGATGGAAACAAACAGATGGTCATATTGTTTGGGGGAGGAGGGGCACCAAAATTGAGACAGATCATTCTAACAAGGTCCTTACTGGATTCAGGGTCAAGTCACTGTGCCCTTAAACCCCCTCAACTCTGTTTACCTACCTGAGCACCAAAGCGGAATTAGACTGTTTTATGACGCTTCAGGATGAGTCTTAGGTGAACTTCTGAGAGTCTTTCACTAAGTTGTTTAGAGACGCAAAATCAGTGAAGATTATATATACATGATAACAGAGTTCACACAAAATTTCAAGTATCATGTGAAGTAAGAGCCTCTACTTCTTCTCAAAACCACATATAGTTTCTTCAACAGATGGTGCTGGCAAAACTGGAAAGCGATATGCAAAGTTTGAAACCTGACCTTAACCTCATGGCATATAAAATAACCAACTCAACAGGGATTAAAGAACTAAATGTGAATCCCAGAATTATGAAGGCCATCAATGAAAAAATAGGGACAAATATGAGGGCACTAATTCAGGGAATACACAGATTATAAAACATTTTGAAAACTACACAAACAAAAGTAGACAAAATAGGTGAGTGGGACACACCAAAAATTAAAAACTTATGTGCTTCAAAAGACTTCATCAGAAGAGTAAACAAGGAACTGACAGAATGGGAAAAAACTTTTGCAATGACACGTCAGACAAGGGACTTATTTCTAAAATATATAGGAAACTACAACACCTCTACAAGAAAAAGACAAATAAATAACGTAATTAAAAAATGGACACAGGACATGAATAGACACTTCACCAAGGAGGAGATCCAGGCAGCCAACAAACATATGAACAAATGTTCATGATCACTGGTGATTAGAGATGCAAATCAAAACAACAATGAGATATCATCTCACACCAGCAACAA
>NW_006408652.1:1680123-1681994 GCF_000296735.1 Chrysochloris asiatica | reverse complement strand
TCACTGATAAGGGAAAGTGAAGGAAAAACAGCAATGAAGCTGTGAGCTAAGCCTTACAACATTCAGTAGACTTCTGTGAACCTAGGTGGAGACCTTGTCAGCCAGCAGTGTGGCAAGACTTGGGGACTCTTGAGCCCAGAGTCAATGGCATAGCCATAGAGGACTAGAGTGGAGAGTGAAGTGTCCAGCTGATAAGAAGAGAGGGCATATGCAGAACACCCACACTTTCAGATAATACCCACTTGACCTGGCTTCAATGACTGGATGTTCAGAACTCAATTAGAAGAAGAAAGAAGAGGAAAAAAAGAGTAATCTGATACCATTTGATGAACTTGACCTACACGTACGCAGTAGCTCAAAAGAGGGAACAAATCTTTCCAATGAGGTTCATTCCCACCTCCTCCATACACACAGTAGACAGGGATGGGCAACTTGGACATTGGCTACCCAAAATGGGGACTCCAAAGGCAAGAAGTGACTGGCTTGCAAGCTTTCAAGAGGGAATCTAGATCCAGAGGGCACAGAGGAAGGTAGAATTTCCACTAAGTAGTATCCAATCTGTCTGGGTGGGACTGATAAAAGGAGATGTGGCTAGGTCTTTTGTGATACAATAGTGAATAATTGTTATCAGGACTGATTGTGAGGGTTGGAAAGGTAAAGGTAGACATTTTGTAGCAAAAGGAGTGGAGTGATTGACTTTACAGTCTAGGAACAGAGGTCTCTGGGACCATCAAGGGAGAAGAGCGGAGAGCAAAACCCTACCCAGAGAAGCAGTGACGCCAGAGATGGAGGCATAGACAATGACGTGCAGAGATGGCACAGCTGGGGACTTTAGACTTAGAAGGGAGAGGGGTTGTGTGCTGACGACCAGGGGGCAGGCTTGCAGAATGTGCCCTTTGGTTGTTTGAATGATTATATATATTCCTGAGTGTTTTTGTGTTGGTTGATGGTGTGTGGAGGGGATTGTAATCATGGCAATGAAATGAAATACAATAGGATGAGTGTGAAGCTGATGTTCTCCCATGTAAACTATCACATAATTCACAGCAAAAGATTAAAAAAAATTTTTTTGAATTATAAAAAAGAGAGAGAGAGAGAGAATGTACCTAACCTCCACTCTAAACTGAAACTCAAAAGGAACATACGAGCAGGCATGTAAGGTTGCTGGCAAACATACTGGTCTACTGGTGAGTGAAAGTGAGAGGCAGCAATGAAGATAAGGGTTGAATTCAACCACATTCCATAAACTCCCATCCACCTGAAGATGAAAGAGAAAAGAGGAAGGGCTGATTGGTCCGAAATGTGGTAAGACCTGGGAACTCCTGAGCCCATGGACAAGGGCATAGCCATGGAGGATTAGAACTGAGAGTGAAGCATCCCGCTGATATGAAGTGAGGAGAGATGCACAAGAATACCCAAATTTATAGATAGTTACCCAGCTGACCTAGTTCGATGGCTTGATGATCAGAACTCAATTAGAGGAAGATAAAAAAACAGTTTTTGGTAAAGGAAACAAGTATAAATTGCTATAATTTGATGAACTTGACATATACTTATGGATGTAGTTGCACAAAATACCAACCGAGAGGGAAGGAATCTTCACATCAAGTATCCATCTATCCCCTCTGTACACAGGGTTAATAGTGATGGGCAACTTAGACATTGGTTACCTAAAAAGGGGAGGTGGGGTATAAAGGCACAAAGTGACTGGCTTACAAGTTTTCAAGAGGGAGTTTAGTTTCATAGTGAGCAGGGAAAGGTAGAATCTCCACTGAATGGTTTTCATCTTGTCTAGACGGGTCTGGTGAAAGGAGATGGGGATAGGATTCTTATGATTCAATAGTAACTGACTAATTGCAACTGTCACAACT
>NW_006408652.1:1670691-1671718 GCF_000296735.1 Chrysochloris asiatica | reverse complement strand
TATGTGTACAACTATCACCTGTCAAATTCAGAACATTTTCATCATCCCTTTTATCCCTCTTGCCCTAGGTAACCACTAGTATATTTTCTTTCTCTATAAACTGCCCTGTTCAGAATGTTTCTTATGAATCATTACCCTTAGCATAATGTTTTCAGTGTCCATCCATGGTGCAGCACATGTCAGTACATTAACATTGAATAATAGTCCGCTGTATGGATAGAACATATTTTGTTGATTCATTCATCCATTGATGGATAATTGGGTTATTTCCACTTTTTAAATATGAATAATACTAATATAAACATTTATGTGCAGATTTAAACATGGCTATATGAGGGGGCTTCAAAAAGTTCATGGAAAACTTGAATTAAAAGATAATGAAATTTTTCAACAAGCCTTTTGAAGCTCTCATATGTTTTCATTTCTCTTGGGTATGAATATACCTAAAAGTAGAATTATTGAGTCACATGGTAATTCTGGCATTCCCTAGGTGGTGCAAACAATTAAAAGCTTGGCTGCTAATGAAAAGGCTAGAATCCACCTTAGAAGAAAGGTCTGGCAAACCGCTTCCAAAAATCAACCATTGAAAACCCTATGGAACACAGTTCAACTCTGATATGCATAGGATGTTATGAGTCAGAGTTAATATGATGATAACTGATTTAGGTTTTATGGTAAAGAGATGTTTCTTTTTTTGTGAGCTAGCGCCACATTGTTTACCATGACAGCTGCACCATTTTACAATCCCACCAGTAATGTGTGAGTGTTCCAATTCCCTATATTCTTATCATAGCTTGCTATTTTCTGTTTAAAAAAAAAATAATAGCTATTCCAGTGGTGTGAAGTAGTATCTCATTGCAGTTTTGGTGTGGCACTGTAGGATAAGCACTGGACTGCTAACCACAAGGTCAGCAGTTCAAACCCACCAGCCGTTCTTTTGAAACCATATAAAGGGTCACTATGAGATTGAACCAACTCAACGGCATTTAACAACAGCAATGAATAATGAAGAAGCCCTAGTGGCATT
>NW_006408652.1:1668723-1669936 GCF_000296735.1 Chrysochloris asiatica | reverse complement strand
AGGAATGGTGTCAACAGAGTAGAGTCTGGAAAAGGATGCTTAAAATTGCGATAAAAGGGAAGAAATAAGAATTGAGAGAATTACAGTCAGTATGACACTACAGCCTGACAAGATTTGTAGTAGCAGGAGGAGCCAAAAGATGAGTACAGGTTTTAGGGTCAGATCATTGATTGATGGTGGGGATATCAACTTAATACAGAAACCCAGGAAACAGTTTTGGAGGAAAGATGAAGAGTGTAGCTTTGATATCTTGGGCCTGAGATGATACTAGGCTATATGAATGTTAGCTCTCAGTACAGGAAGGGGCTCAAGAAAAAGAGGATATATGATAGCTACAGGTTCATACATAGAGTCCTCCTTGTAGAGATGATATTGCATGTAATAGTCATTTAAAAAACACAACAAAAGTTTTCAAAAAAGTAGTAAAATGAGAGTATTATTGGTCTGTGGAGTGCTTAGTATTAGTGGTGAGAGAGGCAAAATAAAATGCTCGGGATGGTAGCTGTAGAACTAGTGTGGGGCCCAAGAAAGGGAAGTTAGAATTTGCCCAGAGATATAGGCTTCTTGTTAAGTCATTGTAGAGTATTACGTCTAAGGTGGAATCCTTATCCCCACCCAGAACCTTCTGAGTTGGAACATTCCCATTTGAAAAGACACGTAGACCAACCCAGAACTGCTGGGAAAACAGAAGATTTTTACTGAAAGAAAGACCTCCAGAGAAAAAGCGGACAATTTCAGCTGTTTGAATTTCCAGCAAGTTGTTTGCTTTGGAGGTATTAAGTCAAGAAAAGTCAGCACATCAGGGAAAACCCCTTCTGGGACTGAAACAAAGGGAACCATGAGCAATATAGTATACTTGCTGGTGACCAGCTGGGTCTACTTGTGACTGAAATGCTGCAATGAAGACATAGGCTGAGTTTGGCCATCTTCTATTGGCACCCATTGACCTTGAGGAAAGAAAGTGAAGATGAAGGGCTGGATGATCTGAAGTTTAGAGAGATGTGTGAATACCTGAGTCTAAGGCATTGACTTAGCCCCTGTGGGATGGGGCTGAGAGTGAGGGGGCCAGCTGGTCTGAAGTGCAGGTTTTGTTGTTGTTAGGTGCCATTGAGTCAGTACCAACTCAAAGAGACCCTATGCACAACAGAACGAAACACTGCCCAGTCCAGGGCCAACCTCACAGTTGTTGCCATACTTGAGCCCATTGATGTTA
>NW_006408652.1:1658600-1667623 GCF_000296735.1 Chrysochloris asiatica | reverse complement strand
TTACTCTCATGGGATATCAAAAATATTGTCTGATGATTTCCACATTCCATTTGGTCACCTCTCTTTGGAATGGGCACAAATATGGATCTCTTCCAATCATTCAGCTAGATAGTTGTCTTCCAGATTTCTTGGAATAGATGAGTGAGTGCCTCCAGTGCTTCATCAGTTTGTTGAAAGATTTTAATTTATATTCCATCATTTCCCTGTGCCTTGTTTGCCAATTCCTTCAATGCACCTTGAACGTCTTCCTTCAGTATCATTGGTTCTTGATCATATGATACCTCTTGAAAAAGTTGAACATCAACAATTTCCTTTTGGTACAGTGACTCTGCATATTCCTTCCATCTTCTTTTGATACTTTCTGCATCATTCAATAATTTGCCCAGAGAATCCTTCAATAACGAAATCTGAGGCTTGAATTTTTTATTCAATTCCCTCAGCCTGACAAATGCTAAGTATATTCTTCTTCCCTTTTGGTTTTCTAACTCCAGATCTTTGCACATTTTGTTAGAATATTTGACTGTGTCTTCTTGAGCTGAATTTTGAAGTTTTCTGTTCAGTTCTTATACCTCCTCAATTCTTCCATTTGCTTTAGCATCTCTATGCTAGAGAGCAAATTTTGGACTCTCTTCTGCCATCCATTTTGATCTTTTCCTTCTTTCTTATCATCTTTGTGACATTTTGATTTTTTCCTGTATGATGTTCTTGATGTCATTCCACAACTCTTCTGGTCTTTGATCTTTAGTGTCTAATGTATCAAATGTGTTCTTCAGATGATCTCTAAATTCAGGTGGGATATATTCAAGGTCATATTTTGGCTCTCGTGGATTGTTTTCATCTTCTTCAGCTTTAGTCTGAATTTGTATATGAGCAGTTGATGGTCTGTTCCACCACCTGCCCCTGGCCTTGTTTAGGCTGATGATATGGAGCTGTTCCAGTGTTGCTTTCTACAGATGTAGTCAATTTGATTTCTGTGTATTCCATCTGGTGAGGTCCATGTGTCTTTTATGTTGTATAAAGACTGTATTTGAAATGAACAAATCATTGGGTTGAAGAATTTTATCATGCGATCTCCAGCATCATTTCTATTACCAAAGTCATATTTTCCAACTATTGATCCTTCCTTTTGTTTCCAACCTTTGCTTTCCAATTGCCAGTAATGACCAATACATCTTGATTGCATGTTTGATTGATTTCAGATTGAAGAAGTTGGTAGAATTCTTCAATTTCATCCTCACTGGCTTTAATAGTTGGTGTGTAAATTTGAATAATAGTGGTATTAACTGCTGTTCCCTGTAGGCCCATGGATATTATCCTATCACAGATAGCACTGTACCTCATGATTGATCTTGATATGTTCTTTTTGATGATGAATGTGACACCATTTCTCTTCAATTTATCATTCCCAGCATAGTAAACCATGTGGTTGTCATATTCAAAATGCCCACTAATTTCAGCTCACTAATGCCTAGGGTATCGATGTTTATGTGTTCCATTTCACTTTTGATAATTTCCAATTTTTCTAGATTCATACTTCGTACATTCCATGTTCTGATCATTAATGGAAGTTTACCACGATTTCTCTTAATTTTGAGCTGTGCCCCATCAGCAAATGAAGGTTCCGAGGGCTTTGCTACCACGGGCTTTACTCCATTTGCATCATCACGGTCAACTCTACTTTGAGGAAGCAGCTCTTCTCCAGTCGCTTTTTGAGTGCCTTCCAACCTGAGGGGCTCATTTTCTGGCACCATATCTGACAGTGTTCCAGCTGGACAAAATTCCAACTGGAATGGAGGGATTCCTCATACCAAGGAACAAGCTGGTTTCCTCAGTTTACAGGGCTGATAGGGACTGGCAATTTAGACATTGGCTATCAGTAATGGACATCTAGAAAGGTAAGAAATGGCTGGCTTACAAGCTTTCAAGAGTGACCTTAGTTTCACAATGAGATGCATAATGTAGAATACCCAGTGAATAGTTTCCCTCTTTTCCAGATGGATCGAGTGAAAGGGGATTAGGGATAATGATGATAGGGTTTTGATTCAATTGTGAGTAATTGTTATAAGGATTAATTGTGATTGTCACAACTGAAACACAGGATCCCAGAAGGAAGAGCACAGGTGGGGCATGAGATCATTAGCTAGAAAAGCAGTGACAGCAGAGATTTTGGCAGAGGTGGTGGTGTGAAGAGACAGAGCAGGTGCTGGCTCTAAGCCCATGGACTGAGCAAGGCTGTGTGCCTGTGGGCAGAAGGCTGGCTTGTAGATTGTGCCTTCTGGGCATTTAAATGTATATATATGTATTTTTGTATGCGTACATTAAACATTTTTGCTTTGCTCATTTGTGAAATAAAAGATGTAAGTGGGGAGCCATAGGGAGGAGTAGAACAACTATTGTTACAGGGATGGGATTGTAATCATAGAGATGAAAGAAAGTGCATTATTTGTTGAATGTAAAGCTGATGATCTTGTCTGTAAACCTTCGCTCAATTCACAATAAAAACTTAAAAACAAAAAGAGAGATAAGTGAGAGGGGATACTATTATAAGGAGAAATCAAGTTAGATTGGATACCTGGACAATCAAACCTGGAGAATAGCTCACTCCCAAGATAAAGGGATATTTACATAAGAAAACAAATTGTAATTGGGGATTCACATCCTTTTCTTTCACAAAGTGGATGCCCATTCTTACCTCTCTCTTTAAGAACTCTGTGCTTATAATAAAATTATCTTTCTTTTTCCAAGCCTCTTGTCTTTCTAACTTCTTTTGCAGTGTTAGCTTTCCCAATTCTTTGAAAGGATAGTAACACTGTTCCAGGGATGACAATTCAACTGTGACAGTCTTAGAAACCCTATGGGGCAGTTTTTCTCTGTCCAATATAGTCACTATTAGTTGGAATCAACTTATCTGCAGTGGATTTGGTTTGGTTATAAGTTGGGCACAGTTATAAGTGCTTTAATAATTTAAACAACTTTCTGATGTGTATACTATTAATTATATAGATGAGGGCATTAGGGCTTAGCATATTTTTAAGTAATGTGTTCAGGGACACAGAGCTGCTAAATAGGGGAGCCAAGGTCTATATCCAGGCTGATTGATTCCATTGAGCTGGTTCTTAACCACCATTAGAAACAGCTCATATTGTATTCAACTATCATCCTACCATTAAAACAGAAGGAAAAAAGGTGACTCTGCATATTGTTTGCTGAAAGTGAAGATGACTTAAAGTATTTACTGATGAAGATCAAAGAGCACAGCCTTTGATATGGATTGCATCTCAATGTAAAAAAAAAAAAACAAACAAAAAAATCCTCACCACTGGACCAATAAACAACATTCTTATCAACGGGGGAAAAAAATTGAAGTTGTCAAGGACTTCATTCTTCTTGGATCAACTATCAACACTCATGGAGGCAGCAGTCAAGAAATCAAATGGCGTATTGCATTAGGCAAATCTGCTGCATAAGACCTTTTTAAAGTGTTGAAGAGCAAAGATGTCAGGTTGAGGACTAAGGTGCGCCTGACCCAAGTCATGGTATTTTCAATAACCTCATATGCATGCAAAATTTGGAGAGTGAATAAGGAAGACAGTAGAAGAATTGATGCTTTTGAGTTACGGTGTTGGAGAATATTGAAAGTGCCATGGGCTGCCAAAAGAACCAATAGATCTGTTTTGGAAGAAGTACAGCCTGAGTGCTCCTTGAAGGCCAAGCTGGTTAAACTTTGTCTCTCATACTTTGGACATATTGTCAGGAGGGAACAGGAGCTGGAGAAGGATGTCATGCTGGGTAAGGTGGAGGGTCAGAAAAAAAGAGGAAGACCCCCAACGAGATGGACTGGCAAAGTGGCAGCATCAAGGGGCTCAAGTGTGGCAACAACTGTGAGGTTGTCCCTGGACCGGGCAGTGGTTCGTTCTGCTGTGCATAGGGTCGCTATAAGTCAGTACGAACTCAATGGCACCTAACAACAACAACAACACATCTCTGTTGTAGCATTTTCAAAGCAGGAGACCAGGTGTGATATGATTAGTAACTGACTTAATAAAATATTAATTCTTACCACCCAGTCTCAATTTGTTTGGGAGGGATTGATTGCCATTTTGAGAAAATGTCAAAGTTTTATATGCATTTTATCAAAGGACAGGAGTCCTGGTGTGGTGCTGTAGGATAAGCAAGAGATGGCTAACCGCAAAGTCAGCACTTTAAACCCACCAGCTGCTCCTTGGAAACCCAGTAAAGTGGGGTGGGGAACATCTGGCCCATGGGCCTTAATCATTTGGTCTGGACCTGCCAAGGCAACAGGAATTCCAGGTAACATTAGGGGAGAGTTAATTAAGTGTTTGACCAAATAAGGCAGGCTAATTTTTAAGTTGAAAATTTGTATGGCCCATGAATGATGGTAAAAATTTTGACAGAAAAATGCTATAAAGGGTCCCCAGCAGTTTGAAACTACTAGCTGTTCTGCACGAGAAAGATGAGGCTTTCTGCTCCCGTAAAGATTTACAGCCTCGGAAACTCTGTACAGTGTTGCTATGAGTCAGAACCGACTCCACGGCACACCACCACCATCATGTGTCAGAACTGACTCGAAGGCACTTAACAACATCAAAGGATATGTGTAGCTATTTTTTTTTTAAGACTAAGGAAACATACAACACTATGGAGGCTTGACATTGCAGGGTAGCAGGTCAATGCTAGGCCTTTGAGCATGCTGTTTATTCTGTGTCCTCCTTTCCTTTCACAAGGCTGCTTCCTACTCACACTTTAAGTTTCAGTATACCAATGAGTTATACAGAGAATTGTTTCTTAATTCTATGTGAGACTCACACACACATAGCCACTAGTTACCTCAGCACCATTATTCTTCTTCATAGTACTACTCAGTCTATGACATAAAGTTGCAAAATGAGGGAAACCCTCAATGGCACAACAGCCCAAACAATGGAATCAAACTTGCCAGTGATCATGAAAAAGGCAATCGTTTTCTTCTTCATACATACTATTGCTATGACTTGGAGCTGACTTGATGGCATCTAACAACACCTAATAACAAACTATGGATATCATTGTGAAGAATGAGAATTTCAGAATGCCTAATTGTGCTCATGAGGGACCTGAACATAGACCATGAGACAGTTGTTTAAACAGAACAAGTGTATGCTGAACAAATAATCCGAGATGTTTGACTATATAAAGGAGAGTGAGGCATCAGGATTGGAGGAAGGTTTACTAACTACCTGCAATATGCAGATGACAAAGCCTTATATGCAGGAAGTAAAGAGGACTTGAAATATTTGCTGTTGACAATCAAAGACTACAGTCTTCAGTATGGATTACAGACTAATGTAAATAAAATTAAAATCTTCACAACTGAACCAATAAACAACATCATGATAAACAACATCATGATAAATGGAGAAAAGACTGAATTTGTCAAGGACTTCATTTTACTTGGAACCATAATCAATAGTCATGGAAGCAGTAGTCAAGAAACCAAATGACATATTGCATTGGGCAACACAAGACCTTTTTAAATTGTTCAAGAGCAAAGATGTCACTTTGAGGATTAAGGTGGACTTGATCCAAGTCATGGTATTTTCAATTGCCTCACATGTGTGTGAAAGTTGGACAATGAATAAAGATGACTTTAGAAGAACTGATGCATTTGAATTACAATGTTGGAGAAGAATATTGAAAGTACCATGAGCTGCCAGAAGAACAAACAAATCTGTCTTGGAAAAAGTATACTCAGAATGCTCCTTAGAAGTGAAGACAGAGAGAATTTGTCTCAAGTACTTTGGCTATGTTGTCAGGAGGTACTGGTCCATGGAGAAGGACATCATGCTTAGAAAAGTAGACGGTCATTGAAAAAGGAAGAACTCCAAGGAGATAAGTTGACACAGTGACTATAACAATGGGCTCAAACATAACGAAGATTGTGAGGATACAGCAGGACCAGGTCACTACGAGTCCTAATAGGAACAATTCCATGCTCTGTTGCCCACCCATCTCAAACACATGGCACATGATGGTAAGCTTAAGTCTGTTTTTGCTCACCTCTACATCATCGCCTTCAGTCTAGGTGCATGGGCAGTATTCAGTAAATAGGCTTTTGAACAAAACAATGAGGTGGCTAGAGAGTAGAATTTCACAAAGCAAAGCTAGTACTCACCTAGGGAAAGGGATAAGGGAGTGCTGTAGGGCATAAATCCTGTGTTGAACCAAGAGCATGTAAGCACTCATTCTCTTCATCTTCATGAGGTCACATTTCTACCCATGAATGTGAGAAAACTGTTCAAATAACTTTCCAGGGAAAGATATGCCTCTCAATTCCTAAATCAGAACTTCTGAGGACTTACTGACCTCTCTGACAAGATGTCCTTCTTGCTAACTTATATACATTATCCTTCCGACCAAGTCCTTTTCTCCTCAGTGGAAAAGAATGGGTAGTTGCCATCTTCTTTTCATAATTCTGGAAACAGAGACTATTCATTGTAGGAATGTGGCCATGTTTCTCTCCAGTACTAGGGATTCCTGCCAACTCTTCTTTCTTAAGTTTCATTTTATCTGATTCTGTAATCATCTTGATGAATTTTCCTCTATTGAGTTTTTTGTAAGGACTTCGGAAAAGAGGAAATGAGAACATAATTCTCTCACAGAGGGTTTGTATTGGCCCAGACCCTGCTTTGTGTTTTCTTGGATTTGTAGCATTTGTACTTCCCAGGATCTTTTCAAATGAACAGTTAACACTCAGCATCCATTTTCATTGTTTGCTTTAAAATTTATTTAAATAGGTTTTTATCAATTTTGTCCTCCCCAATTTCTCAGTTCCTGGGATTGGTATCTCTGGGGTTAACAGACTGTGACTCCCCTCACATACTCTCTTGGGGATCAGAACCCTGAATGGCCATTTGTTTTTCAGATTTACTCTCTTCCTTGGAGAGTGTGAGAATTGATTTTTTTTTTTTTTCTCTTTACCTCCAGGCATTCATTTACTACCGTTTTTCAAATACAATCAGTCTTTTCTACAAGATAGTGAAAAGATAGTGGGAGTTAACATGCCATTAACTCTGTACTTGCAGGGCTCCTTCACAGTTTGCTATCTGACTTAAGTCAGCCATTGTAAATGATAGCAGGGCATTATAAGAGAGGGCTGCCTTGAGCAAGAAGAGAAAAATGTCTTTACAGGAAAGAAGAACCATCACTTGTGTGTCATGACAAAGTGTATCTGACTAGTGGAAGGTGAGAAAACATTTTTCTGTTTTTGTTTATAAGGATATTGGAGACTATGAGAAACTAAATTTTAACCTTTCCTAGCATCTGAAAAGACACCTAAAGTAGAAAACACACAGTATTTATCACAACTGAGAATGGAAGAAAGATTTCCAATATAAGAGGAAGTATTTCTACCTTTAAGATAAACAAAAGGCCTGGAAGCTTCTTTGTCAGACCTCATCCTATTAGCCTTTCAGACCAGTAAGAACTAATTGTTAATTTAAAACCAATACAATAACAGGCTCAGGAATGAAAAAAATGCATATATACCACACACATACACTACTTTACCTTTATGGAGCTCTGTAGCATAGTGGTTATGAGTCAGGCTGCTAACCTCAAGGCCATCCGTTCCAAACTACCAGCCATTCCATGGGAGACAGATGAGGCTTTCTGTTCCCATAAAGATTTACACCTTTGGAAAACCTATGCAGGGTTACCATGAGTCGGAACCAACTCTACAGCACTGTGTGTTGAGTATTATTCTACATGCTGGTATTACAGCATTCACAAAATTGTCCAAATTCAGTTCTCGCTCCAGTGGAGAAACGTAAGCAATGAAAATGATCAATATACAAGGGGGTTTCAAAAAGTTTGTAGAAAATAGAATGAAAAGATAGTGTAATTTTCTCACCAACTTTTTGAAACCCCTTTGTATTATCTGGGAAGTTAGAATGTGATGACTGGTGTGTAATAACCATTAGAAAAGGATAAGTAGAATCAGCAATACAGAGATGGGGGACAGAGAGCGGTTTTTGATACAATATACAGAACAGTCCTCATTCATAAAGAGAAATATGAACAAAAAGGAACATTCCAGGCAAAGGACACAGCTTAAAAAAAAAAACAAAAAAAAACCCTAAGGCAGGAACGTGTCTGGTTTATTTAGAGAAACAGGGCTGGTAAGTAATGTATCCACAAGGTCGATTGAATTGCAAGGTCTGTGGTTCAAACTCACCAGCAGCTCCTCAGAAACCCTATACAGTTAGTTCACTCTAAGTCAAAATGGATTCCAAGGGAACAACAACAAATAAAGTCAGAGTGGGGACAGAGAGTGGTGGGAAAGAGGGACAGCAGGACTAGCCTGAGTACAAGCTTGTGATGATCAAGATCCCAAATGCAGAGAGTCTGGTGACTGTCACCTGACACAGGAAGAGGTGGTCTGGCTGGCTTTAGAATCAGAAAAAGATTGATTTCAACATTCAAAATACAGAATGGATCTTCATCAGTGGAAAGAGACCTGGAAAAGCTCCATAAAAACAGTCAAAACAAGGCCCGGGCCAGACTGTGGAACTTACCATCAATTGCTCACATGCAAATTCAAGCTAAAGTGAAGAAAATAAGAAAGAAGGACAAGACCAAAATGAATGCCAGAAGAGTCCCTGAAACTTGCTCTCCAGCATAGTGATGCTAAAGTGAATGGAAGAAGTGAAGAGGTGCAAAAGCTGAACAGATAAGTTCGAGGTTCAGCTTGAGAAGACAAAGTCGGATATTATAGTGAAATGTGCAAAGACTTGGAGTTAGAAAACCAAAAGGGAAGAACACTCTCAGCATTCCTCAACCTAAGGGAACTGAAGAAAAAAATCAAACCTTGACTTGTGATAGTGAAGAATTCTATGGGCAAAATCCTGAGTGATGCAGCAAGCATCAAAAGAAGATGAAAGGAATACACAGAGTCACTGTACCAAAAAGAAGTGGTTGATGTCCAACCATTTCAAGAGGTAGCATATGATCAAGAACCAATGATC
>NW_006408652.1:1648870-1658500 GCF_000296735.1 Chrysochloris asiatica | reverse complement strand
AACAACAACAACAAAGGTAATGCAAGAAGGGCTGCAATCATACATCGACAGAGAACTTCCAGAGGTTCAAGCTGGATTCAGAACAGGATATGAAATGAGGGGTATATCATTGCTGATGTAAGTTGGATCTTGGCTGAAAGAAGAGAATGCCAGAAAGATGTTTACCTGTGCTTCATTGAATACGCAAAGGCTTTCGATTGTGTGGAGCATAACAAGCTATGGACAACATTGTGAAGAATGTTTTCCAGAACACTTAATTATGCTCTTGAGGAACCTGTACATAGACCAAAAGACAGTTGTTAGAACAGAACAAGGGGGCACTGACTGGTTTAAAATAAGGAAACTTGTGCACCAGGGTAGTATTCTTTCACCATACTTAATCAATCTGTGTGCTGAACAAATAATCTGAAAAGCTGGATTATATGAAGAAAAATGTCACATTAGGATTGGAGGAAGACTCGGTAACAACCCGAAATATGCAGATGATACAACTTTGCTTGCTGAAAGTGAAGAAGACTTAAAATATTTACTGATGAAGATCAAAGACCACAGCCTTTGTTTTGGTATGGGTTGCACCTTAATGTAAAGGAAACAAAGATCCTCACCACTGGACCAATAAAGTACATCATGAAAAATGGAGAAAAGATTGAAGTTGTCCAGGTCTTCATTTTGCTCGGATCAATCATCCGCACTCATAGAAGCATTAGTCAAGAAATCAAACAATGTATTGCATTGGGCAAATCTGCGGCACAATCCTTCTTTAAAGTGTTGAAGAGAAAAGATGTCAGTTTGAGTACTAAGGTGTGCCTGACCCAAGCCATGGTATTTTCAGTAACCTCATATACATGCAAAAGTTGGACAGTGAATAAGGAAGACAGTAGATGCATTTGAGTTATGGTGTTGGAAGAGATTATTGAAAGTACCATGGACTGCCAAAAGAACAGGTTTGTGTTGGAAGAAGTACAGCCAGAGTGCTCCTTGGACATCAGGGTGACCAGACTTCGTGCCTCATACTTCAGACATGTGTCAGGAGGGACCAGTCCCTGGAGAAGGCTATCATGCTTGGTAAAATGGAGGGGTCAGAGAAAAAGAGACGTACTCCCAATGAGATGGAATGGCATAGTGACAGCAGCAATGGGCATAGTGACAGCAGCAATGGTAGCCCAGGACGGGACAGTCTTTCTGTCACTATGAGTCAGTACTAACTCGATGGCAACTAACAATAATGACAACAGAAACAACAACAAATATGATGCACCAGAAGTGGATAGGGTGAATAAAAATCGAATAGTCCACTAAGTAACATAAAATGGCCGCTCCTTGCCTTCTCCCTGGGAAAGAAGACAACAGCCAAGCAACAGACAAAATGACAACTACAACTATAATAATATCTATGTCCCTCAGGATACTTATATACTAAGCCCTGTCAGTGACTAATATAAATGCAAGTGACTGACTCTATCAGTGCCTTTACCAAACTTCTCTTGCTTGAGCTCTGAGTCACTGAAGGCTCGTTTTGACAGAAGCAATAATGTAAGAGCAGGAGGCAAATGAGCTAGTGAGGTATTTCTAAAATATAAAGACAATGAGTGGTCACAGTTTCTAAAGGCTAATTTTGACAATTTTTGAATCTTGGCTGCAAACTACACAATAATTTGGTCTTCATAGCATATAAATATGTTAAGCTTTGCTGATCATCTTTCCCTATAATTTTTCAATCCTCCCTAAATATTAGGCCTTTAAAGTGAAATGTGTGTAAAAACTAATCATCAAACATGAGTAGGTTCAAGGAGTCAATCCTAACTATTGTGGTGGCGGAAATGTAAGATGGATGGGTTAGTTTATTGCTTGTAGTGAAGAAGTCCAAATGAAGAAGTCCATCTAGGAAGGTGACTTCTGAGGTCAAATGACTTGGATACAAAGAGTGGTTATAAGATTGGTTCTAGAATCAGAAGGTTTGATATACATTATGTGCTTGTGATACACCCAGGTGGTATTCAAAGTGGTCAGCCACCTAAAACACTGCCTGGTGTGTTAGCTTTTCATTCCATCAGACAAAGCTGAACTTTAACTGAGCTCTGTTCTTCTGGAAAACAGGGAAGACTAAGAAATCCTCCCACCCTTTTGTGCTCCAGAAAAAGGGCTAATTGCAAGGAACCAACCTTTCCCATGTAACTGAGAGGGGACTCCCAGATGACCTTAATCACCTGGGACTACACCAGATAGACACTCTTCACAGTCCCATTCTGTCTTAAAAACGGTTAGTTGAACTTTGTAGCTATTGACCAATATGCACAAAAACCCTGCTAATGAGGAAACTTTAGGTAAGCTTCTCTCTTTTCCAAGGCCCAGGAATGTTTACTCAGCTTTACTAGGTTAAAGCCTGATGCCCTGCCAATCACTTACTAACTGTAATGCTGACCCTTCCCTAGCAAACGTCGAGGCTGACTGCAAGGAAAGACATTTCCTGGTCAATTGCCTGATTATGGGATCATGCCATGTACTCATCCCATGTCCCCATACTCAGTTCTTTCTAGCCTTATTTACACCTCTCTCTAAAAGATAGATAGGTGCCTGGTGTGGCACAGTAGGATCAGTACTTGACTACAAACCACAAAGTTGGCAGTTTGAACCTACCAGCTACTCCTCAGCAACCCTATACAGGGTCGCTATGAGTTGGAACCCACACTTAATAACAACTAAAAGAAAATTACTTTCTGACTGATCTTTAAGATAGTTGCAGATCTCATGATGGGTACATTTTTCCTATAGCAAAAGTCTCCTCTCAAGTTTAATAGTTCCCCCCTTTATTGGAGACTATTGAAATAGTCTTTATGAACAAAGTCTCCCCTTACCTATGTCTGGATTTTTTTTTTTTTTAATTTGATACATCTGTACAAAATGCAACAGAATTGTGGGAATATTCAAGCAGAAAATGTTTTCTTGGTCAGTAAATACCTAATTCCTAACTAACTCAAAGATTGATTTTATCATCTGACTTCCTGAGGACAAATGAATAAGTGTGTATTTATTAATATGTTTTGTGTGTATCTGCATCTACTTTCTTGCTGTTTTTAGTCTATGACTTAGGGTAGGACTTTGTACAGGATGCTGGACAACAACAATAATTTAAAAAACAAATAAAACACACAAGAAAAATTCTTACTTTAAAGGTGTTAATGACACCCTCCTCCCATACTTCCTGTCCAGGGCATCTCAGGTTCTGAGAATACAGCACTGAGACTTTCATTGTTTTCGTAGTAATTTGGAGTCCTGGTGCGGTGCCATAGGCTAAACGCTGGATCTCAAGATAGCAAGGTCGATGGTTCAAACTCACCAGCCACTGTTCAGAAACCCTATATTGATTGGGTCTCTATGAATTGCAACTGACTCACAGGCACTTAGCAACAAGAAGAAGAAATAATTCAATGCAGTTGTTTAATATATATTTCTTTTCTTTCTTTCTTAACCAATTAAGTCCTTATATCGCATGCTCTGTTTTTGTCCAATGGAATCTAGAGTCATTTTCTTGCTAATTGTAGTTCTTTAAAAAACTTAATGTCTCAAGTTTTATCCAATTAAGGATTACACTGTAAAATATTTTAGATGGTTGTTCTAATGATTTGTTGCAAATTACTTCTCAGGAGAAAACATGGCAGTGCTATTATTTCACAAGGAAGCCAGTCACATCAGCTGGACTTCCTGAATGCTATTTCTCCCAGGAGCTTGTCCACCAATTTCAATTCATTTCAAGGAGTAAAGAAAAATCAGTGGGATCTCGGAGCCTTGTAATTCAAGCAGTATGTTGTCATTTCCTCATTTCATAGTTATGGTATCAAACTCTCTAAATCTATAAAACCTCTTTCATTTTTTGTGACATTTGTTATATTCTTTAAACACTAAAACAGCTAATCTTCCACTTAGCTGTTTTAATGTTCTTCTGCAGACGCCTGACATTAATGCAGCTGAGTTTAAGGGTCCATTTCAGCTGCTGTCAGAGAAATTTCAAATTTACTCTTACACATGGGAGTGAAGGTCCACAAAATTTGCTTCAATTTGGGGAAGCATTATTTAATTTTGTCAAAGTTCTTCCAAAAGTTAACACAAGAAAGAAACTAAATCAATATCCAGAAATGTCACAACCTGGAATTACACGCCAATTAGGAAGAAATCTGATTTCAAAAGGCCACTGAAACAAATTAATTATTGGCCTCAAATGGGAACGCATCAAAATAAGTTAAAGTAGATGAAAAACATTGCTAGGCCTACGTTCATCTCAGAAGGATTGACAAGGGCAAAAGCAAAGTAAAAAGTAATTAAACTACACCAAAACAGTACATTAAGTTGGACAAGGAATTAACATCTGAAGCAACCAAATTCTCTTTGATGAGATTGGAGCTCTTCACTCTTGTGTATGTCTATGATACAGAAAACAAGCCACTTGAACCTAAGAAACTGTGGGACATTATCACATTTCTCTCCTTATTGCTATTATTCTTAAAAGGTGCCTTCATCTCTATAGTGCTTACAGTGGAGATTAGTACTCCAGAGTATAGACTGTGTGAGCCAAGCTAAGCCAATATCATACAGGTACTGTGGAATTGATTCTGACTCATGATCACCCCATGTCGACCCCATGTGATACAGAGTAGAATGGCTCCATGATTTTGTTGTAAGGTACCATTGAGTAGCTTCTGACCCATAGCTATCCTATATACAACAGAACAAAACGATGCAACTGCTGCTTCGCTTCAGCCAACTGCTGCTGCCACTGTGCCAATCCACCTCATTTGGGGTCTTGCTCTTTATCACTGTCCCTCCACTTTACCAAGCATGATGTACTTCTCCAGGTACTGGCGTGTCTTGATAATATGTCCAAAGTATGAGAAATGAAGCTTTTAAGGAACATTCTGTGACCCATACCAAGCTTTCTTCTTAGGTGCCTACTATGGTTGAATGGGCAGCATTTCAGTTAGCTGCAGAGCACTTAACATTTGCATCAAAACTACAGAGCTTTGTTCCACATTTACATATAAGGGGTAACCAGGCCTACTGTTTAGTGTGTTGTTGTTGATCTTATTATTATTTTAATTCTGTGTGTAAAAGCAGTCAGAAACATTGACAGGGTGAAAGAATGGGTAAGCATATGTTTGAGGCTGGGACAGGAAAGCCCCCAAACACTTTCTATAAGAGGAAGACTCTTGGCCTATATTATTAAAGTACAGTGGGACATTAAATCCATTCAAATCCTGATGAAGCCTGTGCTTGATTTTTTATCTCCTGTAAGAGGTTTAATGGAGTTCTGCTGTGGTACCTTAGTATAAGCACTGGACTGAAAGGACGGACTGAACCTCAAGGTCGCCATTTCAAACTCACCAGCAGCTCCTTGGTAACCCTATACAGAGTATCTATGTGTTGGAACCAACTCAACAGCACTTAAGAAGATGAGATAAAGCTACAGCCATTTCCAAGGATTGTTGTCTAGACTGAGTGAATGAGAACATGTGAATCACTTAGAACCACGAGCAGATTACCCGATAAGCAAAATAAGCACAGGCTGATTTGTGCTTACTTAAGGAGCTCTGGTAGCGTAGTGGTTACAAATCGGACTGCAAACCACAAGGTCAACAGTTCGAAACTACCAGCTGTTCTGCGGGAGAAAGATGAGGCTTTCTGCTCCCGTAAAGATTTACAGCCTTGGAAACCCTGTACAGGGTCGCTATGGGTCGGAACCGACTCTACGGCACATAACAACAACAACAACAACTAATCTGTACTGAACAGTTTCAATGTGAAAAGTTTCCATTTAATACAGACTTATTTTGATTAGACTTTAAGATATCATATATATGTATATATAAAGGAGCTCTGGTAGCGTAGTGGTTACGAATCAGGCTGCGAACTTTAAGGTCAGCAGTTGGAAACTACCAGCCGCTCCGCGGGAGAAAGATGAGGCTTTCTACTCCCGTAAAGATTTACACCCTCGGAAACCCTGTACAGGGTCGCTATGGGTCGGAACCGACTCGATGGCACTTAACAACAACAACAACATATATATATATGTATATATATAATCAATTAAGCACATACACTGCATAGCCATGCACAGTGAAACTGGTGACTAAAGATTAGTAAACACAAGTAACCTCATGGTGACCTTGTTCACTAGATAATCCAACACTTCTTAGAACAATGTCTGCTTGTGGTAAACTCTTTAGTGAAGGTCAGCTAATCTCATTCCTGCATCCTCCTCCCTTTCACTGGGGTCTGAGGGAAGTACACAGTAGAAGGAAATCAATACATATTAAGAATTTTAATCTATTTAAGATGGTAGATGTCTATGCTGGTTCCAATACGTGGAAACAAATACTTAAACGTAACAGAAGTAATGTCAGCAAAAATGACAGAGGAGGGAACTCCAAAAGCCAGTCTCTTCACAGAAGCAACAAAGAAGCTGGGAAAATGGCCAGAAAAAAATATTTGTTTCTTTTTTAAAATCTGGAACTGCATTTAACAACAACAACAAAAAAACTTCCAAGGAGTCTTCCCTTTGAGCCGGTGACTTGAATCTAGACTTCTAACCTACTAAACTTAGAGCTTGGTGATTCTGTAGGATAAACACTGGACTACAAACTCAAAAGTTGGCAGTTTGAGCCGACATGTCACTCTGTGAGAGAAAGATGAGGCTTTCTACTCCTGAAAAGATTTACAGCCTGCGAAACTCTATCAGGGTCATTATGAGTTAGAATCGAATCAACTTGATTGTACTTAGCAACAACAACAAACTGTGAGAAAATAAATATCTGGGTTTTTTTTGTTTTGTTTTTGTTTCTTAATTCCAACATTTAGGGGAAAGCTTAGATGTTGAAAAAACAAAACAAAACAACCCCAAAACACTGATATGTGGTTAAAGAGTTCCATGGCATTCATACATACTCTGTTACCACCTCTTATCTCCCAGCTCTGCAGCAGTCTTGAGGACAGCAGCACACATGCCCAGTGTAGGTTGCTGGTATCAGAAGAAGCAATCCAACCTTTCTTCTCAAAGGATAGCAATTGTGGGTTTTGATGTGTCTGGTTTTGATCCCTGAAGGATCAGCTCAAGGGCTTGCATTGGTTTCTCCTGGCTTGAAGCTTCCCTAGGGCTAAAGCAGAGTCCAGAGCAGAGTTTATTAAAATATATATATAAAGATGAATATATTAGACACTTCCATCTGGGACAAGGGATAACAGCTGGAGCAAGCAATAGACAGACTGAAACTCTGGTAAGGAAGCAGCTTAGAAAGACAATGCTTGGGGAATAAAGGCTTTGAAAAACTTGCATGTATGAAAAAAAAGGGGAGGTAATTAAAAGATAATGGGATATTTTCCAGAACTTTTTGAAGTCCCCTTCTATTTTGAAGAATCTAGAAGTGCTAACTGCATGCATGGGACTAGCCTTATACATAGAATAGACAAGACCCTGAGGCATCGCCTCTGACTGATCTTCAGACTTTATAAAGTGGAAGTGAAGACTAAGGCAGAGTTGTAAGTTTATTGGCTATGTTTTCAAGGTACATCCAATATGCTACTTTGGAACATTAGTCATTATCTTATAAGGCTTAATGTGCACATAACTTAAAAACCCAGACATTCTTCTCATAAGTATATAACCCATAGCAGGATCTCACAACCTGTGCTCTACTGACTTTTTGGCTGTGGGAGCTATCTTGTGAATTATAGAATGCTTGGCAGAAGCCCTGGTCTCGACCCATGACCCATGAGATGCCAGTAGCACAAGAATGTGAGAAATAACTCTGTGGGTGTGGTCCATCTTCAGGAATTCATGAGATTGCTAGACCTGGCAAACAGATTGTTGACACAAGTAGACTGTACTAGGAATAGGAAATTAAATAAGAAGATAGTCATTAAGACTATGGGCAAGCCATTTTGGCTTCTCTGGTGGAAGGGGAAATGGGACATGCCATAGAATTGTATACGGGGAACTGTACTGGTGGAGGGGCTTTTTGGAGACAAGAATAAAAACCATATGTGGAAGGTCATTTGGTGCGTCTGCCCGTGTCTACTGGGTTGGGTGCCAAAATCGAATAAAGAAAACCTGACGCTCACTAAAATGAGTACAGATTGGATTACTTGAGTGTTTGTCAGTATAGACAATGTTTCTCACATATTTGGGGGCTTGTCTGGGATTTTCTGCCTACTTGGAGTGGCAGCCCTAGTGGAAAAGTAGAAGTGTCCTGCCTTGGTCTTGGTGGCCAACTCCACAGGGTTGATTGTTGTCCCCCAGCGAGAGCCAGAAAAATATCCGAGACTGTTAAAAGATGATCTGAACTAGCGAGAGAGACGTGGAGGACTGAGAACAGAGTAACTACGGTGACTAGGTAATCTGTGCACAGGCCAGGGCAGGAAAATTGGACTGTAAGTATTACTCTGGTGGTCAGGCATTTTTGGAGGTCATTATATGACTGATATGCATCTTGGATGTACAGCAAGTACAGAGTCCCGATCTAGTTGGAGACAGACAAAGTGAAATCTTGGGGTAGTATGCAAGTAGTCTCCATGAGTACCCAAACATGGGGAAATTTGGGGAGGATGAGTATGCAAGGGAAATTAGACACCAAGACCAAAAGAAAATGGGGAACTGAATTCTAGGCCTAGGGAAGAAGGGAGCAGGAGAGACTCCCACAGACATTCTTCCTGTCAGTTCTTTGGGGAAAATGTTGAGAGCTTGGGGGGACAATCCCGAAACCGAGGAAAAAGCTAAAAATATTGTTGTTTTATTTGGTTAAAAGAACTAATCCATTCACTATCTGTGTTGTGGCCTCAATTTGGTTCTATTGAGGACTGGGTCTACCAGGCCCTAGTCCTTCATGTAAACAATAGAACGCAGCCTTCTCAGAAGGAGATAGCTTATGCTCTTTGTTGGTCATCAGGGGGAGCAGAATCAGTTCAGAAGATGTTCTCCCTTTAGACAGAGTCCAAGACAAAAAGATTGAGGAATGGAGTGAGAAACCAATTGTTGAACTGTTAAGAGAAGCTCAGAAAGTTTTTGTAAGGAGAAGGGAGGGAAAAACAGACAGAAAGCCAAAATCGAGTTCTGGTAGCGTAGTGGTTATGAATCGGGTTGCAAACCTTAAGGTTAGAGGTTCGAAACTACCAGCCGCTCCATGGGAGAAAGATGAGGCTTTCTACTCCCGTAAGGATTTACACCCTTGGAAACCCTGTACAGGGTCGCTATGGGTTGGAACCGACTCGATGGCACTTAACAACAACAACAACAACTGTGAATAAAATAGTAAATAATACGCTAGAACAAGAGCCCCTTCTTGAGGGAAGTGAACAGTGATTATAGTGTTAGGCCTCTTCAGAGGAAAAGGAGGAGAGGACTGGGCCAGGTCCCCAAGCCCACTAGCGGATGAGTGTTGTGGGAAGACAGGCCATTTCAAAAGAGAATGTCCAGAGGTAAAGAAGCCAAGTAAAAATGATTCCCCTCATGAAACTAGAGATTAACTTTCGAATCTTTTGTAACGGTACCTAATTGTAAAATTGGGTTAGGATTAGAGAGGGTGAGCGGTAGATACAGGTAAATATGAGACTTTTGACTAAAGAGGAGAAAGGAAAGATTGACTC
>NW_006408652.1:1641023-1644385 GCF_000296735.1 Chrysochloris asiatica | reverse complement strand
AAAACTGTAATTGTAGAAGATATGTAGCTAAAGGAGGGAATGGTTATTTTTCATTTCAGGAACAGACAATCCCAGGACATCTAGAAGGAAGGGCATGAGTGGAACTTGGGATCCCTGCCTGAAGAAGCAGCGACAGCTGAGATGGTGGCAGAAGTGGTGACATGGAGCAGCTATAAGACTCTAAGCCCATGGACTGAACAAGGCTGTATGCCTAGGGGCTGGAGATTGGCTTTTGGACATTTATATGTGTATCAAGTATTTATGATTTGTTCATTTGTGATATATAAGAAGAAAATGGGGCCAGTGCACTTTCGGTTGTACGTGGTTTAGTTATATTATATCAGGCGTAAGTATGATGCAACCTAATATAGGCATAGTTTGTACTCTTAGGGACATTGAGATATGATACACTTAATGAGAATTTAAGACAAATAATGAAAATTAGACCAGTAAGTGTAAATAGAAAAGAGGAGGATTTATGAGAAATAACTCTTGTGGGCATGGTCTATCGTCAGGAATTCCTGAGCTTGCTAGACCTGGCAAACAGATTGTTGAAACAAGCAGGGTGTTCTAAGACTAGAAAATTTAAATAAAAATACAGCCATTAAGACCATGGACAAGCCATTTTGGCTTCTCTAGGGGGAGGGAAAATGGGACATGCCATCATAGAATTCATTGTATATGGGGAGCTGGAACTGGAGGAGGGGCTTTTTGGAGACAAGAATAAAAACTCTTTATGCCATGTGGCGAGGGAGTCTGCCCGTGTCTACTGGGTTGAGTGCCCGATTTTGCAACATCGAATGAAGAAAACCTCACTCTTGCTAAAGTGAGTACAGATTGGATTGCTTGAGCATTTGTCAGTATAGACATTACGCACAAGAACAACCCATCTCTTGTTATCTCCAAACAGTGTGAAATGTCCCCAGGGGAAAAATAACCCCAGTTAAGAGAAACTCTTACACATGTGGAATAATGTTCATAGTGGCATCATTTGTAATAGCTTATTATTTTTATAATCTGAATGTCTATCTTTATTACTGGACTATTATAAAAGATGGGAATGAAATGAACTTCAGCTACAGGCAAACTGATAGATAGCTATGGAGACAGACAGATACAGACAGATAACCAAACCTCCCACCGTTGAGTTGACTAGGACTCATAGTAACATTTGAACAGCCCATGGGACAGAGTTCTACAATTTCCTATAGGGTTACTTGGAGTCAAAATTGACTTGATGGCATTTTTTTTTTTTTAAAGCCTTATGGGGACAGAGAAAAAGAAGAAGACCCCCAAAGAGATGGATTAGTCAGGTGGCATCATTGATGGCATCAAGTGTGGCAGCGGTAGTGAGGTTGGCCCAGGATCAGACATTGTTTCGTTCTGCTGTGCATGGGGTCACTATGAGTTGGCTCCGACTCGATGGCACCTGACAACAACAACATGGGGACAGATAAGCAAGTCTTTTTTCCCATGGAGCAGTTCAAACCACTGACTTTTCAGTGAACACCCTGACAAGCACTTAACAAGTGTACTACCAAAGTTCCTATTGCAATACACATGATTTATTGACAAAGAACCTTTCCATTTAAAAGTAGTTGAATTTAGTTTCAATTTTAAGGAGATCATCTTTAGAAGTCTTGACACAAAATTTATCAGCAGTTTGAGGATGATGGTTTTGCAAGAGTTTTCAGTGACATTTTTTGGGGATCAATACAAATTAACTCAAAGAGCAAGAAAACACATTCTGTCACTGTTTGCTTGTCAATTAATGGTACTCATAAGTGTTATATTATTTTAGTATTCAGGGGAAGAATTAATGATGGAACATCCTCTGGTGAAATGTTAGTTTTCTAATCTCACTCAAAAATATCTATGTATGCATTTTCCATGGTCATTCTCCTGAGCTCCAAATGTAAGGACATTAAAATGATGGAAAATGTTTTAAAAGCACCAGTAGTAATGATACATAGAAAGAGATATCTATCAAAGATGGTTAATCTATAGAATATATACTATATCTGAATGTATTGAAGACCATCACAAAAGAAATGGGTCCTTCTGAGATCAATGTTTTTTAGTAGTATTCAAAATGATTTCTGATGGTAGCTTTTATTTGGGGAAAATATAATATTCACTGTGTGATGATAAATAAGGCTTAAGCATCAGGGCCATCATTGATCACTTAAAACTCAAAATCTTAGATCTAGTTTAAAACCCTCTGGCATTCAGCAACTCACACAATCTGTTCTTAATGTACTTTTCCAATTTCATTTTAACTGTTCCCCTGCTTGAAACTTTCACTCTAGGCAAACAGATGGAATTACTGTCTCAGGACACAATTTGTATCTTTCCACCTCTAAAGCTCTTTCACAATACTCCATTCTGGCATGAGTTTACTACTTCCTTCCCAGGCCCTGTTCCCACCCTATTCCTACTCTCCCATGTCTTCCTGATAAAAGCTTAATGCTTCCAAAAGGAAAGGTCACTGATAGATCCTCCCTGGAAAGGAGGGGTGCACATTTCATTAGAGCCATTAAAACCATGTGCAACAGTTATACTTTTTAATAGATGGGGTCACAAACAGTGGCTATAGCCATCTAGTCTGCATTCTTTTAAATAGTAAAGCAAATCACTCCCTCATAACCTACCCTCTTTTTGCTTGTAAGGAATTCTTTTAACCACCTTAAGCTTAATATGTAGTCTAATTCTAATTCTATTTTTATTCTGTACATAGAAGTGCCAAGAGGTATAGAAAAAAACAATAAAATTATAGGAATCATTCATAGAAGGTAACTAGAGACCAGATGCTAATGAGGAGACAAGAAACACTTCTCCATTAAGGATTTTTTAAAGTTGTAAGAGTATACATATTCATAAGATCTTCCCAGATAATGGGAAGTATTATGGCGGTAGATAGGAATAGATATCTGGTGTGGTGCTGGAGATAAGCATTGGACTGCAACCACAAAGTTGGCAGCTCAAACCAATCAGCTGCCCCTTGGAAACCCTGTAAAGATTGCTATGAGTTGGAACCGACTCAATGGCACTTAACAACAGCACTATATAGGAAATTGAATGTAGCAAAGAATTCTAAAGTGAAGGGAAAATAGTTTCTTGGAACTTCATAAAACTTGGTCAAAAATCTACATTAGAGAGGCAGTCTTGAGTTGTTGCATTTTCTATCAGTCAATGTAGTGCTTCACGCAAATAAAACCTCCCGCAGGAGAAAGATGAGGCTTTCTACTCCCGTAAAGATTTACACCCTTGGAAACCCTATACAGGGTCGCTATGGGTCGGAACCGACTCGATGGCACATAACAACAACAACAACAACAAGTTAAACAAGAAGACAAGAAAGA
>NW_006408652.1:1638413-1639258 GCF_000296735.1 Chrysochloris asiatica | reverse complement strand
TCCAGTGTAGAGATGCTAAAGCAAATGGAAAAAATGAGGAGGTCTAAGAGCTAAACAGAATATTTCAAAGATCAGCTCGAGAAGATAAAGCCAAATATTACAACAAAATGTGCAAAGATCTGGAATCAGAAAACCAAAAAGGAATAACATGCTCAGCATTTGTCAACCTGGGGGAACTGAAGAAAAAATTCAAGCCTCGACTTTCATTATTGAAGGATTCTCTGGGCAAATTATTTAATGATGCAGAAAGCATCAAGAGAAGATGGAAGGAATACAGAGTCACTGTACCAAAAGGAAATGGTTAATGTTCAACCTTTTCAAAAGGAACCATATGATCCAGAGCCAATGATACTGAAGGAGGAAGTCCAATGTGCATTGAAGGAATTGGCAAAGAACAAATCACCAGGAATTGATGGAATACAAATTGAAATCTTGCAGGAAATTGAGGTGGCACAGGAGGCACTCACTCATCTCTGCCAAGAAATTTGGAAGACAATTGATTGGAAGAGATCCATATTTGTGCCCATTCTAAAGAGAGGTGACCCAATGGAATGCGGAAATCATTAGACAATCTCTTTGATATCCCATGCGAGTAAAGTTTTGCTAAAGCTAATACAGAAATGGCTACAATCATACATTGACAGAGAACTTCCAGAGGTTTAAGCTGGATTCAGAAGAGGCCGTGGAATGAGGGATATTATTGCTGATGTCTGGTGGATCTTGGCTGAAAGCAGAGACTATCAGAAAGATGTTTATCTGTGCTTTACTATTACACAAAGGCTTTCAATTGTGTGGGTTATGACAAGCTATGGACAACATTGCAAAGTATGAGTATTCTGGAACAC
>NW_006408652.1:1610145-1636703 GCF_000296735.1 Chrysochloris asiatica | reverse complement strand
CAGCAGTTCAAACTCACCAGTTGCTCCTCAGAGACCCTACACAGGGTTGCTATGAGTCAGAACTGACTCGACGGCACTTAACAACAACACCCCCCCCCCAACCGGGCCGTCAGCACATAGCCCCTCTCCCTCCCTGAGTCCAGTGTCCCCTGCCGCTCTGATCCATCTGTCCACGCCATTGTCTGTCTCCATTCCTGGCATCTCTGCTTGATTGCTCTTGTAATACTTTTCTGACTTCTTCCTTGTTTTCCTCCACCCCTTTTCAGAGCATTTGAATTTGTTTCCATATCATTCTTCTGAATTCCTTCTCAGGCAAATCCAAAACCTGCACTTGCTCTTCTGGAAAGCCTTTGTCTGTCTCCAGCTCATTTGTCTCAGTTACTCTTTCGTTTTTGGACATGTTTTGATATCTTTTGTTGTGTTTTGTTGGTCATTTGCAGAAGTTATGTGGAGTTTTAATGCTTAAATGGATGTGTGTTGTGTTATTAAGCTTACTGGGTGTCTCCTGGTGGATATGATCAGGAGATAGGCTTTCCTTTTCGCAGGTAATGTTTAGCAGCTGTTACTGGTTCTTATCTCAATGGTGGAATATTATGGGGTATGCTTGTAGCTTGGCTATATGGCCACAATTGTTGGCTCTTCTTGGGTAACGTAGGGAGAAAAAGCTCCCACCTCCAGGAAAAATATGTGATCAAAAGGCCCAAAAGCAGAAGCAGTATAAAAGCAGAGACAAGAATCTCCACTTTGAAACAAAAATAATACTGTGGCTGACTGTCCAGTCGCCTTGCTACACTGGCAGTGTGTGTGCACCGTAGAAGCCTCCAGTAGTGGGTGTGGGTGTTCACTCGCTCAGGTCCCTCCTCTAGTCACCATTTCTGAATTACCTTTAGTAATGACATTACCTTAAGTAAACTGTATTACCTTTAGTAAACTTTACTCACATGGGACATCAAAGATATTGTCCAATGATTTCCACATTCCCTTTGGTCACTTCTCTTTGGATTGGGCACAGATACAGATCTCTTCCAATCATTCAGCTAGATACTTGTCTTCCACATTTCTTGACATAGATGAGTGAGTGCCTCCAGTGCCACCTTACTTTCTTGAAAGATTTCAATTTGTATTCCATCAATTCCTGGTGACTTGTTCTTTGCCAATTCCTTCAATGCACCTTGGATTTCCTACTTCAGTATCATTGGCTCTGGATCATATACCACCTCTTGAAATGGTTTTACATCAACCATTTCCTTTTGGTACAGTGACTTTGTGTATTCCTTCCATCTTCTTTTGGTGCTTTCTGCATCATTCAATAATTTACCCAGAGAATCGTTCAATAATAAAAGCCGAGGCTTGAATTTTTAATTCAGTTCCCCCAGTTTGAGAAATGCTGAGCATGTTCTTCCTTTTTGGTTTTCTGACTCCAGATCTTTGCACATTTTGTTGTAATATTCAACTTTGTCTTCTTTAGCTGATCTTTGAAATTTTCTGTTTACCTCTTGTACCTTCTTATTTCTTCCATTTGTTTTAGCATCTCTAGGCTGGAAGCGTAGTGGTTAAGTCGGGCTGCGAACGGCAAGGTCAGTAGTTTGAAACTACCAGCCGCTCCGTGGGAGAAAGATGAGGCTTTCTGCTCCCGTAAAGATTTAAAAAGCCTCAGAAACCCTGTACAGGATCGCTATGGATCGGAATCGACTCGATGGCACTCAACAACAACAATAACAAATTGTAACAACAGGCTGGAGAGCAAGTTTCAGTGTCTGTTCTGACATCCATTTTGACCTTTTCCTTCTTTCTTGTGTTCTTAATGACTTTTTCCCTTCTTCCTGTATGATGTTCTTGATGTCATCCCACAATTATTCTGGTGTTTAATGTATCAAATCTGTTCTTTCGATGATTTCTAAATTCAGGTCATATTTTTGTTCTCGTAGACTTGTTTTCATTTTCTAGGTATAGAGGCTAATTATACTATCATATGTAGATTCAATTATTCTTCTGAGAAGACACATATGATCTCTGCTTCCCAACAGTGTTTTTGCCAGCTGTGTTAGCACCATGAATTTATGGGTTATCATTGCTAAATAATATGAGCACTCAGGTTAAATATGACATGTTTCTTATTTCCCAAATACATATGAGAGTCAGTAAAGAAGTATTGCTAGAAAATTACAGAAACCTTTATTAGACAAAAATATCAAAATGTAAAATTATTGTTTCTTCATATATCCTTCATCTAGGTCTATGAACTTCTGAAAGTCAGTGTTTCCATCTCTCTAACTCTTTCAAAAAATACTCTGTGTTCTTCACTTTATACCACATCAAAATGGCAGTTTTAACATCCTTGAGGGACTCACATCATATTCCTTTGATTCTTTCTCTTTTTTTTGAGTTTTTTTGGGGAAAAAAAATATATATATATGTATATATATATATCTGAAGGGGCAAGATCCAGGCTATAGCGTGGATAGGGTAAGGTTTCCCAATGAAACTGTCATAGGACAGCCTTTACTACCATCATCTAAGAAGGAGCAGATGCTTTGTGATGAAAAAAACAAATTCCTTGGTGCCATTTTTCTGGCCTTTGACTTCAGTGGTATCTGGATTAGGTATTCCATCCAAGCTGCCAAGTCATTCTAGCAAATGCACAGGTGCTTGTTATACTTTAGTTAAGCCTGCCCAGTCCCATACTTCCACATCCCTGTTGTTGTTGTTGTTAAGTGCCGTCGAGTCAATTCTGACCCATAGCGACCCTGTATAGGGTTTCTGAGGAGCATCTGGTGTGCTTCAGCCCCCGACCTTGCAGTTCAGATGGTTTTGCAGTCTGGCGCATTAACTCCCAGCACCACCCCAGGTGAAATGATGCCTTATATCTCTGTGTGCTCCAAATAAAAACCCTTCTCTCATATCAACATTCAAAGCCTCACCAAGACCCTTTGCCTCAAGATCCTTAAGACAAATGTTATTGTGCCCATTTACAATATTACCACAAATGGACCAATCAGGAAGTCTTCACCCTCTACTTCTCGTCTCCTCTCCTTCATTTTTCTGCAAATGTCACCAAACAAAACACTATATGTTTTACTTACTTAGCATAATTGGATACAAGTAGGGCTGCTAACTGCAAGGTCAACAGGTCAACAGCAGCTCTGCAGGAGAAAGATGAGCCTTTCTGATCCCATTAAGATTTACAGCCTCCAAAGCTCTATACAGGGTCGCTGTGAGTCAGAACTGACTCCACGACACATAACCATTACTAACTAAAATGAGGATATGATTTTGTTCACTGCTCAAACCTCATGGCCTAGAATAAAACATGCTCAATACATACTTTTAGGATGACTAAATAACCATTTCTTCATAAAACAAAGTGTTTCTGTGGAGATGTGTGCCAAGGTTCTCAATGATTGTGACCTTTTGGAAGCAGATTGCCAGGCCTTTCTTTTGAAGATAATTTGTATCATCCAGGAACTCTACTGCCTTCATAAGGAAGGAAAAATGCTATAAGAATCCAGAGAAGAAGCAACAGTGGAGAGAAGGAGCAGCTGAGGACTCGAGACTCATGGAAAGAGAAAGGCTATGTGTTGGCGACCAGGAGGCAGGCTTGCACATTGTGCCCTTTGGTTGTTTAAATGATGATATATTCCTGAGTGTTTTGCTGTACATCCCCCCAAAACAAACAAACAAAAAACAGAAGGAATCGAAGCAAGTACTGTTGATTGATGATGTATGGAAGGGATTGTAATCCTTGCAATGAAACAATGAGTGTAAAACTGATGTTCTTCCATGTAAACTATCACTCAATTCACAATAAAAACTTAGAAAAGCAACATCATAAGCTCCTTGATGGCAGGGAATGCCTATACCTATTGCATCTATCATTAGACTTGCATAGGAATAGCAGAGGGGATCTTTATGGAATTTGGATATTTGGATCCTCCATCTTGTTTAGCATTGTCATGCTTATTATACTAATCATTCAATGCATGTTTGTTGAGTGATATGTAACTATTTATCTCAAATTATTATACCACAGTCTAGATGTGGTTTATTGTAGACCATGGAACACGCCATGGATTTTAGGTGACACAATTGCTCCGTTTGTAGCTAATCTACATGAAACGGATTCAATGATGAAATCTTTAATGTTTGTTTAGAATTGAAGACCAGGATCAACAGTACCTCCTTTGTTCTTCAGACCTTTTATGTGAAACCCAGACCAATTCTTCTCTCCTTCCTCCATCCATTAAAACCACTGTCAAGCTTGTTATTGTTGGCTGCTGTGAAATCAGTGTTGAGATCCACAGGAGTTTCATTGGCTGATTTTTTAAAGTTTACCAGACCTTTCTTCCTCTTCTTAGTCTAGAAGAGTCACTGAAGTCTATTTACCATCAATAGTAGTAGGCAAGTCACCACTGGCAAATGGGAGGTGACTGCACATAAGTCCATTGGTCAGAAATTGCACCAGCGTCTTCTACATGGAAGGTGAGAGAGAATTCTACCACTGAACCACCACGGCCCCCATCACTGTCAGGTCTAGAAAACTGTATATCACTCTAGAATTATCTATGAGCATTGTGATCTGAAGGTGCTTGCTTTCTAAGAAGGACACGAATTTAACTGGAAGCCAAGTGTCGATGCACAAACAGTACCTGCAACAGACAAATAATTATAAAGTAAAAGCATCTAAGCTTTCACTTTTTAAAATTTAGCATTTTGCTGCTAAAATGCAGATGTCCAAGACGTAGGGACCATATTGTTTTATAGCACAGCCCACCAGTGGCTTTATTCACCAGTCTCGAAGGACAAAATGGCTGCATTTCTCTCTTCACAAGGAGTTAATTCCTGCTTTAGATTGACAGTCTCATGACATTGAAGCATTTATGGAAGTAATCTGTATTTCCCTGGCACAGTCATTGTGTGTTTAATGGTGAGAATAGCACTTCTGGGTGCCCTACCATAATTGCGTCAGAAATACTTGAATTGTGTGGGAACAAGCCTCCAGGTGAGCCCCAATTGCCAGCTGATCATTTTTTGTTATATGAAGCAATTATTTGCACTATTTGCCCTAACAATTTTGTTTGTTCCTTTCTCTCAACTTGAGATGATTCATTTTCAAAAAGAAAAATAGGCCCATTGTGTTCTATTTTCTCCAATTATCTTACCACATTAACACTTTTTTTTTGTCAGAGGTCAAGATTTTGCTTTAGGATATTCTAATATGACCTTTATATCATTCTCATCTAAGTTTTGCTTACATGAAAGATCCAGAAGCTTTTTCTTCTTCCCCCATGTGGATATCCCTTTATCCCAAGTTATTAGTATCAATCAACTTCTTCTCAGGGTATTTATTCATTCATTCTATAAAAATTGACTGTGTACCAACTATGTTGTAGACAATAAAATAAATGGTATCTTCAAAGGCACCTAAGAATAAAACATTCCCCTTATGGAGATTTTAGTGCAATAGAAAGGATCAGCACTTTAGAAATAAAATAAAAACACTACAGTAGTGAAGCCAGAGGATGGGGTTGTTGATATCAAGTGCCTTCATGTCAATTATGAGTCGTGGATACCATGTAAAGGGTTTCCAAGGCTGTAAATCTTTACAGGGGGAAGAAAGCCTCATCTTTCTCCCACAGAGCAGCTGGTGGGTTTGAACTGCCAAAACTTGTGGCTAGCTTATGCTACAACATCAACAGGGTTTCTTTGAGAATTGGGTTACAAGGAAGCAAAGATTTCTCTTATGGGGAAGGAATCAATTCACCACCTGAAAGATAAGTAAGTAGTCCTAGGACAATAGAGGAAGATGGTGCTTATGGAGAAAGAAAAGGGATGGTGAGAGTTATAGCTAGACAGACTGGCATAAAGGACTTTGTGTGCCACAATAAAAGGTTTGGACTTGAGGGAAAAAAGTATAACAATTTGATGAACTTGACCTATACTTATGGGAACGAATCTTTACAGCAAGGATCATTCCCACAGGGACGAGCAACTTAGACATTGGCTACCCAAAACGGGGTGGGGGTGGGAGGACAAAAAAGGCACCAAGTGACTGGCTTACAAGTTAGTTTTCAAGAGTGAGCCTAGTTTCAGAAGGTGCGGGGGAAGGTAGAATCTCCACTGAGTGGTTTCCAACCTGTCTAGACAGGGATGGTGAAAGGAGATGGGGATAAGACTCTTATGGTTCAATAGTGAGTAATTGCTATCAGAACTGATTGTGAATGTTGCAAATGTAACAGTAGATGTTTTGTAACAAAAGGAGGGGAGTGGTTGATCTTGCAGTCCAGGAGCACAGGATCCTGGGACCATCAGGGGAGAAGAGTGGAGTGCAGGACCCTATCCAGAGAAGCAGCGACGCCAGAGATGGAGGCAGAGACAGCAATGTGGAGAGACGTAGTGGCTTAGGACTCTAGACTCAAGGAGGGAAAGGGGCTGTGTGCTGGCAGCTGAGGGTCAGGCTTTGGTTGTGTGAATGGTTATATATTCCTGAGTGCTTCAGTGTACATCCAAAAAAAAAAAAAAAATACAGAGGGAATGGAAGCAAATGCTGTTAAGTGATGATACATGGAGGGGATTGTAATCGTTGCAATGAAACTAAATATGATAGGGTGAATGTAAAACTGATGTTCCCCTATATAAACTATCGCTCAATTCACACACACATACAAAAAAAAAAAAAAACACTCCAAAAGTTTGGACTTTGTTGTCCTGGAAAATGAATGAAAACATCTTTCACAGTTTTATAATTTGAAAAACAGATACAAAGATAAAGAAGATCACTAGGATGGCGAGGAGTTAGAGCAAGACTACAGAGAGTAAGACTTGCTCTTGCTATACTTCAGGTGATGGATAAAGTAGACATAAGTAATTTTTCTTTTGTTATCCCTTTCCTAATCCATTATTCCTGCCATTTAATTGTTTAGAAGCAATAGATGAAATCTGCAAGGGCACACAGAGTTTGGGGGTGGGGGAACAACAAGGTCATGCAAAATCTTGATCTATGATTTGTGAGGATCTTTAATTTCAGTGATTCATCCCTCAAGAGCCTTGTTTCACAAGGCCCAGAATGCCAAAGTATTAAGGCTAACTTTTTTTTCCAAACAGATTCTTGGAGAAACCCTGTGACTCTTGAGGCTCTAGTTTGAAAACATGAGTGTCAGATCACCAGGGAAAACACACTCAAATGATTGATTTCTGAACTAACTGTCAGGGGCCTTTTGTTTTCTCCTTTCTCTAACTACAAGACAAAACTGCTTCAATGATTTCAGAATGGAAGGGAACTTTTAGACTACATGAATACAGTATTGTGGTGCCTCCAGAGGTAGTTTTGGCCGATGAAAAGCAGAATCTGGTACAGGTTAGGTAACAATGCATGAAAATGATGTTGAAGTATAGCAAGCAAAAGCATTTCATGAACTGGATTACTGTAGTTTTTACATGAACCAAGAGGGTGTGACCTCGCCACAACAATATTCCTTGGCAAAAGAATTGACTTCACTTATGCTTTGATGCTGTAGGATAAGTGCAGGACTGCAAGGTGGGTTTGAACAAGGTTGGCAGTTCAAACTCACCAGCTACTCCTCAGAAACCCTATAATGGGATGAGTAAAATCAGATTCAATGGCATTTAACAACAACAACAAATGTTGCTATGAGTTGGAGTTGACTCACTGGAAGTGGGTGGGTTTTTTGAGTTTATGTCAAGTTAACCCAGTTGGAAGGGGAGCAACTCAAGCAAATCGTGCCTAGCTTCCAAAATATTTTCAGGGGCACAATATACCCCATTCAGCACATTATATTTAGCATGGATGAAACAATTTCTCTCTTCACCAGAACTGTCATTGTTGTTAAGTGCTGTCGAGTTGGTTCCAACTCATGGTGACCCTGTATAGAGTTCTGAGGAGAGCTTGAACTGCCAACCTTGTGGTTCAAACTGACCTTACAGTCCAGCACATTAACCCACAGCTCCACACCAGGACTCCTTACCTAAATTAGTACAGACTCAACTACACCTTTTGCAAAAAACTATTTTTTGTTTATCATATTGTGATTAGTCTACTACATCATGAGTCACTTAGAGTCAAGAAAATGCAGTTTTATTTGCTTTGTGTCCCCAATGTCTAGGACACTTCCAGGCATCCAGTAAATGTATCTGAATAAAAAGAGGCATACCATTTATCTGATCACATTTCCAACTTTCCGTAATATATTTCTTACTATAAGATCAACAATGTATGGAGTAGTCCATTGAACTACCAGACAGTATATATCACAAAGAAAGATACCATGTCTTCAGTTACCCCTTAAGATAAGGTGTAAGATACACAGACAAAGATCTTTAGTGAATGAGTTGACTAACAAATTCTATGCTGTGATGATCTCATTTGATAACAGAAGGATCAGAAGTTGTTAGGTGTTAGCAGTTTGGTTCAGATTCATAGTAACATTATGTACAACAGACCAAAAAACACTGTCTAGGTATGTGCCATCCTCATAATCATTGTTATGTTTGAGCCCATCCTTGTAGACACTGTCATTCCATCTTGGTGAGGGTTGTCCTTTACCCCCCCACCCCGATCCTTTACAAAGTATGATGCCCTTCTTCAGTGTCTGCTCCTTCCTGACAATATGTCTAAAGTACATGAAGTCTTACCATCCTCCCTTCTAAGGAGCTGTCTGTCTGTACTTCTTCCAATACCTTTGAATTATGGTTTTGGTGAAATTACTGAATAATACCATGGACAGCCAAAAGAACAATCAAATCTGTGTTGGAAGAATTACAGCCACAATGTTCTTTAGAAGGGAAGATGGCAAAACTTCATCTTAAATATTTTGGAAATGTCATCAGGAAGGACCAGTCCATGGTATCATGCTTGGTAGAGGGTCAACAGACATGAGGAATACCCTCAGTGAGATGGATTGACACAGTGGCTACAAAACAGGGCTCAAAAAGATAGCATTAATTGTGAGGATGACACAGGACCAAACAAGGTCTTGTGCTGTTGTACAGAAGGTTTCTGAGTCAGAACTGACTAGATGGCACATAGATGCAGCAACAGCAAAATTAGAGATGTGGTGAAAACTAAATAATGTACATAATATAGCTAGAAAAGAATGACTATTCAGTAAACATTCACTAGTTACATCATTAAATGTATGTATGTATATATATATATATATATATATGTATGTATGTATTTCTTGGTTTTAAGCAGTAACCCAGCTACAGTGTGTCATACTGTGGTGGCTTGTTGTTGTTGTGATGTTGGAAGCTAAGTCACCCATAATTTAAATACCACAAGGATCACCCATGGTAGTCAGATTTCAGCGGAGCTTCCAAACTAAGAAAGAATAGGAAGGAAGAGAGGTGAACCAGTTTTGAATAGTTATTCACTGAAAACCTTGTGTGTAGCAGCACAACATTGTCAGATATAATACTGCAAAATGAAAGTATTATGAATAGCAGCAGAAAATGTTGTCAAAATACAACAGGTAACTCAAACTAGAATTGACCATAATGATGTGAATGGAGCAAAGCTTTCAGGACCTGCATTTGCTGATGGGGTACAACTCAAAATAAGGAGAAACAGCTGTAAACATCTATTAATAATTAGAACATAATATGTACGAAGTTAAGAATCTAGGAAAATTGGAAGTTGGCAAAACTGAAATGGAATACATAAAGATTGATATCCAAGACATTAGTGACCTGAAATGGACCAGTATTGGTCTTTCTGAATCAGACAATCATATGGTGTACTATGCTGGGAATGACAAATTCAAGAGGAATGACATTACATTCATCCTCAAAAAGAGCATTTCAAGATCAATCTTGAAGTAGAATGCTGTCTGTGATAGGACAATATTCAAATGCTAACAAACAAGGAAGAACAGTTCACACTGTTCTTATTCAAATTTACACACCAACCACTAAAAACAGTGATGATGAAATTGAAGAATCCTATCCACCTCTTCATTCTAAAATTGATCAGCCATGCAGTCAAGATGTTTTGATAATTACTGGTGACTGTAATACAAAAGTTAGAAACAATGAGGAAGGATCAGCAGTTGGAAAACCAGGCCTTGGTGACGGAAATGATGCTGGACATCACATGATAGAATTTTGCAAGACCATCTACGAATTCATTCCAAATTCTTCTTTTAAACAATATAAAAGATAACTATATACCTGGACCTCACCAGATGAAATACACAGGAATCAAACTGACAGTATCTGTGGGATGAGACAGTTCAAAAGCTCAATATCATCAGCCAAATAAGGCCAGGGGCCAACTGTGGAAGAAACCATTAATTGCTCGTATGAAAGTTCAGGCTGAAGCTGAAGAAGACAAAAACAAGTTCACAAGAGTCAAAAAATGGTAATGATTATATCCCCCCATTTGAATTTAGAGACCATCTAAAGAACAGATTTGATGCATTAGACACTAATGACCAAAGACCAGAAGAGTTGTGGATGACATCAAGAACATAATAAAGGAAGAGAGCAAAAGGTCACTTGTAAGACAGAAAAGACCACAATGGATGTGAGAAGAGACTCTGAAACTTGCTGTTGAGCATAGAGTAGCTAGAGTGAATGGAAGAAATTAAGAAGTAAAAGAGTTGAACAGAAGATTTCAATGGGCATCTCCAGAAGAAAAGTCACGTATGATAATGAAATGTGAAAAGATCTGGAGTTAGAAAAGCAAAAGTGAAGAATACACTTAGCGTTTCTCAAGCTGAAAGAAATGGTTGCTACTCAAACATTTCATGAAGTAGCAGATGATCAGGAACTGATGGTACTAAAGGGAGAAGTATAAACAGCACTGAAGGCATTGGCAAAAAAACAAGTCTTTGAGAATTCACGGAATACAAATTGAAATCTTTCAAAAAACAGATGTAACACTGGAAATGCTCACTCATCTATGCCAAGAAATTTGGAAGACAGCTACCTGGCCAACCAACTGTAGGAAATCCATATTTGTGCCCAGGTCAAAGAAAGATGACCCAACAGAATACAGAAACCACTGAATAATATTAGTAATAACACATGCAAGTAAAGTATTGTTGAAGATAATTAAAAAATGGTTGCAACAGTACAATAATAGGAAAGTGCCAGAAATTCAAGTCAGATTCAGAAGAGGACTTGGATTGAGGAATATCATTATTGAAGTCAGGTGGATCTTGGCTGAAAGCAGAAAATATCAGAAAGATATTTACTTGTACTGTATTAACTATGCAAAGGCTTTCTACAGTGTGGATCATAACAAGCTATTGATAGTATTAAGAACGTGGGTATTCCAGAATACTTAATTGTGCTCATGAGGAACATATACATAGATCATTATGCAGTCTTTGAACAGAACAAGGAGCTACTGAATGGTTTAAAATCAGGAAAGGTGTGTGGCAGGGCTGTTTTCTTTCACCATACTAATTCAGTCAGTGTTCTGAGTGAGTAATTTGAGAAACTGCATTATACGAAGAACAACATGGCTTCAGGATTACCGGAAGACTCATCAACCTTTGTAACTCATGTACATTTCCAGTGTTACATTAGCCTGTGATACGCAGATAAAACTTTGTTTGCTGGAAGCTAAGATGCCTTAAAATACTTAGTGATAAAGATCAAAGACTACAGTCTTTGGTATGGGGTGCACCTCAATGTAAAGAAAACAAAAATCCTCACAACTGGATCAATAAATAACATCACAATAAATGGAGGAATGACAAGATGCCAAAGACTTAATTTGCTTAGATTCACAATTATCTCTCATGGAAACAGCAGTCATGAAATTAAAGGATGTATTACTTTAGGCAAAGAAGTAAACTACCTCTTAAAAGTTTTAAAGAACAAAGGTTATCAATTTAAAGACTAAGGTGTGCCTGACCCAAGCCATTTTTTTTCCCCCCATATTACCTGGTAATTTCAATGCATCGGAAAGTTGGACAGTGAATAATGAAGAATATAGAAAAGCGGATATATTTGAATTATGATGGTATAGAAGAACATTAAAAGTACGATGGACTGACAGAAAAAACAAACAAATCTGTGTTAGAAGAAGTACAGACTGAATGAATACTCCTTACAAGTCAGGATGATAAGACCTGTCTTTCATATTTTCAACATGTTATTAGAAACCAGTTGCCACTGAATTGATTTGAATTTATAGCAATTCCATGTGCGTCAGAGTAGAACTCTGGAGTTTTCAAAAACTGATTTTTCAGAAACGGATCTCCATGCCTTTCTTCTGAGGCAGCTTTGGGCTTTAGTTAGACTCAAACACCAACTTTCAATTAGCAATAAAGTATGTTAATTGTTTGCACCACCCAGGAACTCCTAGTATATACCACAGCTGAAATTATGTAACTAGTTTATATACAATTAAACCAACATCTAAGTTGTTTTCAATTTTTCAATATCTGCAGAGTATATGCAAAGAATCCTCAAAATTTTTAATGACTATTGGGTGATGTTATAAGCACTGGACTGCTAGCTGCAAGGTCAGAAGTTCAAACTCAGCAGCTGCTCCTTGGAAATGCTATCTATATAGGGTCACCATGTGTCGGAACTGATTCCATGGCACTTAACAACAACAAACTTGTATAATTATTTTTGTTGAATATATGACTAGAAGAAAAAAATTGAGTTAATGGTATTAACATATTCAAGACATTTTGTTTTGCTCAATTGACCAAAATTGTTTGAGCAATTTACACTATCAACAGCAGGGTGTGAGAATGTTCATCTCCCTACAACATTGTCAAGACTGAATACTGGTCATTAAAAACCCTGTCAATTGCATAGGGAAAAATAAGTATGTTTTGTTTTAATTTGCATTTTTATTACAAGTGAGATTTAGTTGCTGCTTGTGTTGCATATTTTGTAAATGCCTGCTGCTAGATCTTCTATTTTTCTTTTCTCATACACATCTTGTATAAATTAAAGTTCTATGTCTTCAATTTTAAATACATTGCAAATTTTTTCTAATCTTGTTTGGTTTGGGAATACTTGGGGTATTTTTTGGTGGAGAGATACTCTAATACATTTGAATTATTTTAAAAAAAAACTCTAGCTAATTGTGTTGCCATCAGACAAGAAAGAGTCAAATAATTTAAATGTTCTAGAATTATATATATATTTAATCAGGCTGCGAACCTTAAGGCCAACAGTTCCAAACTACCAGTGGCTCTGCGGGAGAAAGATGAGGTGTTCTGCTCCCTTAAAGATTTACAGCCTTGGAAACCCTGTACAGGGTCGCTATGGGTCCAAACCGACTCGACGGCACTTAACAACAACAACAATACACTATTCATCTGTCAGTTTGTCATACTGTGGTGGCTTGTATATTGCTGTAATGGAAGGTATGTCACAATTACTTCAAATTCAGCAGAGATTCCAGACTAAAACATACTGGCAAGAAACACCTGGCAATTTGCTTTTGAAAAATTGACCAGTGAAAACCTTGTGAATAGTTGTGGAACATTATACAATATAGTGCTGGAAGATGAGCACTTCAGGTTGGAAGGAGCTACAATATAATTGAGGGAAAGCTGCCTCCTCAAAGTAGGGTTGACCATAATGACATGGGTGGACTGAATATTTTGGAACCATCATTTGCTGATGTGGCATGACTGAAAATGAGAAGAAATTATTCAAAACACCCATGAACAATTGGAACATGAAATGTAGGAAGTAGGTGAAATGTTGTAATTAATAAAAACTGAAATGGAACACAAAAGTGAGCTGAAAATGACTAGCACTGACCATTTTGAATCAGACAGTCATATGTCATACTATGTCAGGAATGACAAAGCGGAATCACATCAAATTCACTATCAAAAAGAACATCTCAAGATCTCTCCTGGAATACAACACTGTCCATAATAGAATAATATCCATACCCATCCAAGGAATATAGGTTATACTATTATTCAAATTTACACACAAAGTACTAATGCCAAACATGAAGAGTTTTACCAAATTTTGCAATCGGAAATTGATCAAGCATGCAATCAAGCTGCATTGATAATTACTAGTGAATGGAATGTAAAAGTTGGAAACAAAGGAGAGGTATCAGCAGCTGAAAAATATGACCTTGGTGAAAGAATCTAAATCAGAGATCACATGAGATAATTTTTTAAACCAATGACCTATTTATTGATAATTTTTTTCAACAACATAAATGCCAACTATACACATGGACATCATCTGATAGACTAAAAAATTACTTACATTGACTACATCTTTGGAAAGGAGGTGATGGAGAAGTTCAATATCATGAGTCAGAACAAGGCCAGAGGCCAACTAAGCAACAGACCATTAATTGATGCACTAAACACTAACGATGGAACACCAGATTAGTTGTGGGATGACAACAAGGATGAAAACAAAAGGTCACTATAAAGACAAGAAAGACAGACAAAAATAGATGCCAGAAGAGAATCTGAAACTTACTCTTGAATGTAGAGTGGTTAAAGAGAACAGAAGAAATGATGTAATGAGTTATCTAAACAAGATTTCAAAGGGTGGCTCAAAAAGGCAAAGTAACTAATTATTAGAGTTAAAAACCCAAAAGGGAAACACATGCTTGACATTGCTCAAGATAGAAGAACTGAAAGAAAATTCAAACCTCAACATGCAGCACTAAAGGATTCTATGGGAAAAAAAATATTTAATGACACAAGAAGCAGCAAACGAAGATGGAAGGAATACACAGAGCTACTACACCACTTGTACTGTGTTGGCTTGTGTATTGCTGTGATGCTGGAAGCTATGCCACTGGCATTTTAAATACAAGGAGAGTCATCCATGAGGGACAAGTTTCCGCTGAGCTTCCAGATAAGGATAAGAATGAAAGCTTGACTACTTTGAATGTTTAGCAACTGGAAACCCTAGGAATATCAGTGGAACACTGTCAGTAACAGAATATTGAAACATTATGAATGCTGTTCTTGTTAGGTGCCATTGAGTTGGTATCAACTCATAGTGACCCTATGCACAACAGAACGAAACACTGTCCGGTCCTGGGTCAACCTCACAATCATTCGCTATGCCTGAGCCCATTGCTGCCACCACTGTGCCAATCCATCTCATTGGGGGTCTTCCTCATTTTCTCTGACCCTACACTTTATCAAACATGATAAACTTCTCTATTGACTGGTTCCTCCTTATAATATGTCCTAAGTATGACAGGCAGAGTCTGGCCATCTTGGATTCCAAGGAACCCTCTGGCTGTACTTCTTCTGACACAAATCTGTTTGTTCTTTTGGCAGTCCATGGTACTTTCAATATTCTCCTCCAACACCAAACTTCAAATGCATCAATTCTTCTATGGCTTTTGTAATTCACTGTCCAACTTTCATATGCATATGAAGTTATTGAAAACACCATGGTTTGGGTGAGGCGCACCTTAGTCTTCAACCTGACACCTTTGTTCCTCAACACTTTAAAGAGGTCTTGTGGAACAGATTTGCCCAATGAAATATGTCATTTGATTTCTTGACTACTGCATCCATGAATGTTGATGGTTGCTCCCAGCAAAATGAAGTCTTTGACAACTTCAATCTTTTCTCCATTGATATGCATGTTGTTTATTGGTCCAGTGGTGAGTATTTTTGTTTTCTTTACATTAAGGTGCAAACCATGCCAGAGGCTGTGGTCTTTGATCTACATCAGTAAGTATTTTAAGTCCTCTTCTGTTTCAGCAAGCAAGGTTGTATCACCTGCATATCACAGATTTATAATGAGTCTTCCTTCAATCCCAATGACACATTTTTCTTCATATAATCCAGCTTCTTGGATATTTTGCTCAGCAATTTTTTTCTTGAGTTCCCCCAGCTTGAGAAATGCTGAACTTGTTCCTCCTTTTTGGTTTTCTGACTCCAGATCTTTGCACATTTTGTTGTAATATTTGGCTTTATCTTCTCGAGCTGATCTTTGAAATTTTCTGTTCGGTTCTTGTACTTCCTCATTTCTTCCATGCTCTACCCTGGAGAGCAAGTTTCAGAGTTTCTTCTGACATCCATTTTGACCTTTTCCTTCTTTCTTGTCTTCTTAACGACTCTTTGCTCTCTTCATGTATGATGTCCTTGAAGGCTCTTCTGGCCTTCGGTCTTTAATGTATCAAATCTGTTCTTCAGATGATCTCTAAATTCAGGTGGGATTTACTCAAGCTCATATTTTAGCTCTCATGGACTTGTTTTCATTTTCTTCAGGTTCAGTTTGAATTTACCTCAGGCTGTTAGGTGCTTAAGCTATGGCTAGGGAAGAGCTGCCTCCACAAAGTTGAATTGACCATGATGCGATGATTGGAGTAAAGCTTCTGTACCCTTCCTTTGCTCATGGGGCACAATTCAATGAGGAGAAACAGCTGCATACATCCATTAATAATCAGAAACTGGAGTATATGATGAACGAACCTAGGAAAATTGGAAGTTGTCAAAAATTAAGTGGAACACATAAAGATTGATATCCTAGGCATTACTGAGCTCAAATGGACTGGTGTTGGCCATTTTTCATTCTGATAATTATATGGTTTACTATGCCAGTTATAGCACATTGAAGAGTAATGGTGTCATATTCATCACCAAAAAGAACATTACAAGATCTGTCTTGAAGCATAATGCTATCTTTGATAGGATAATAACCATACACCTACCTACAAGGATAGATCATTTAATACCACTATTATCCAAAGGGAAAAACACACTCAGTATTTCTCAGACTGAAACAACTGAAGGAAAATCCAGTCCTCAACCTGAAATACTGAAGGGTTCTATGGAAAAAATATCGAATGATGCACAAAGCAGCAAAAGAAGATGGGAGGATTACACAGTCATTGTGCCAAAAATAAATGGTAAATGTTCAATCGTTTCAAGAGGGGCTGGTACTGAAGAATTAAATACAAGCAGCACTAAAGGTAACTGGTGGGAAAACAAAACAAAACAAAACAAACTAACAAGGCTCCAGGAATTTATGGACTACACATTGAAATCTTTCAACAAACTGACGCAGCACCGGAGGTACTCACTTTTCTATGCTATGAAAAATTTTCTATGCCACCAAAATTTATGATAGCTACGTGCCCATTCCATACAGAGGTGACCCAATTGAATATGGAAATCATTGAACGATATCATTAATACCACATGCAAGTAACATTTTTCTAAAGATAATTGAAAAATGGCTGCAACAATACCTCTACAGAGAACTGCCAGAAACTCAAGCCAATTCAGAAAAGAACATGAAACTAGGGATAGATATCATTGCTGACGTCGGAATGGTATTAACTGAAAGTGGAAAATAACAGAAAGATGTGTATTTGTGCTTTATTAACAATGAAAAGGCTTTGCCATGTGGATCATGGCAAACTATGGGTAATATTGAGAAGAATGGGTGTTCCAGGACATTTAATTGTGCTCATGAGTAACAGGTACACAGGCAAGAGGCAGTTGTTAGAACAGAACAAGGGGATACTGGGAAGTACACTTCAGTGTTGTATTGTTTCACCATACTTTTTCAGTTTGTATGTGGAACAAATAATCTGAGAAGCTGATTATATGAAGAAGAATGTGGCATCAGGATTGGAGAAGACTCATTAACAATCTGTGATATGCAGATGATACAACCTGCTTGCTAAAAGTGAAGAGGACTTGAAATACTTATTGATGAAGATCAAAAATGACAAACTTAAGTGTAACAACAATTGTGAAGATAGATGCGCAGGGCAGTGCAGTGTTTTGTTCTATGTGCATTGTGTCCCTATGAGTCAGAATTAGCTCAGGGGCTCCTAACAATTACAATCCCTCATTTTGTGTCTAAGTTTTGCATTCCAATCCCCAGCGATTTTTAATGCATCTTGATTGAATATTTGAATAATTTCACACTGAAGAAGTTGGCAAAAGTCTTCAATTTCACCATCATTAACTTTGTGTGCTAATAATGTGATTGGTATGTATATTTGAATATTAGTGGTATTAACTGGTCTTCCTTGCACGTGTATGGATATGATCCTATCACAGATAGCATTGTACTTCCAGAAAGATATTGAAATGTTCTTTGTGATGATGAATGTGATGTCACTGCACTTCTGTTTGTCAATCCTGGCACAGTAAACGATTGATTTTCTGATTCAAAATGGCCAATTTTAGCTCACTAATGCATAGGATGGAGTTCTGGTGTGGCTCTGTGGGATAATGCACGGAACTGCAAGGTCAGTTTGAACCACAAGGTCGGTGGTTCAAACTCACTAGAAGCTTCTTGGAAACCCTACACAAAGTCATTATGAATCAGAACTGACTCGATAGAATTTGAAAAAAATCCATGCCTAGGATATTGATCTTTATGCATTCCATTTTATTTTTGACAACTTTCAATTTTCCTAGGTTAATACTGCATGCATTCCACATTTCAATTATTAATGGATGTTGGCAGCTGTTTCTTGTCATTTTGACTTTAGTCCCATCAGCAAATGAAGGTTCCAAAGCTTTTCTTCATGCATGAAATTAAGGTCATCTCTATTACTCTGGGTCGGAACCGACTCGACGGCACTTAACAACAACTAGTGCTATGAGGAGAGTCCTGGTGTGCCGCTGTGGGCTTATGCACCAGACTACAAAGCCGTTTGAACTGCAAGTTCAGTGGTTCAAGCTCCTCAGTCGCTCCTTGGAAACCCTATAGAGGATCGCTATGGGTCAGAACCGACTCGAAGGCACTTAACATAAACAACCTACATATATGTGTAGAATAAGCACTGGACTAATAAACACAAAGTTGGCAATTTTGCTCCTTGGAAATGCTGTACAGAGTTCCTATGAGTTGGAATTGCCACAATAGCATTTAACAACAATGTATCAGTTATGGTTTTGGAGAAGAATATTAAAAGTATCTTGAACTGCCGGAAGAATGAACACATCTGTGTTGGAAGAAGTACAGTCAGAATGCTCCTTACGTGTGTGCCAGGGTTGTATCCTCTCACTCACTTATTCAATATGTATGCCGAGCAAAAAAAAAAAAAAAAAGAGAGAGAGAGAAGCTTGATTATATGAAGATGAACATGCTCTTAGGATTGAAGGAGGACTCACTAACAATCTGTGATATGCACATGATACAACCTTGCTTGTTGAAAGTGAAGAGTACTTAAAATACTTACTGATGAATATCAAAGACTACAGTCTTCAGTATGGGTTGTTGTTGTTGTTGTTAAGTACCACTGAGTTGGTTCCAACTCATGGTGACCCTGCACAGGGTTTCCGAGGCTATAAATCTTTATGGGAGCAGAATGCCTCATCTTCTTTCTCCCATGGAACCGCTGGTAGTTTTGAACTGCTGACCTTGGCAGCCTGACTCGTACCCACTACGCTACCAGAGCTCCTTTCAGTATGGGTAGAACCTCAATGTAAAGGGGAAAAACACCAAAAACCTTATAACCGGAGGAATACATAACATCACGATGAACAGAGAGAGGACTGAAGTTATCAAAGACTTCATTTTATTTAACACCACAATCAACACTCATGCAAGCAGCAGCTAGGTGTACCTAACCCAAGCCTTAGTGTTTTCAATCACTTCATATGCAAATGAAAGTTGGATAATGAATAATGAAGACCATAGAAGAATTGCTACACTTGATTTGTGGTGTTGGAGAAGACTATTGAAGGTACCATGGAATATAAGAAGTACAGCTGGAATCTTCCTTAGAAGCCAGGATTGTGAAACTTCATTTCTAATATTTTGGACCAATTCCTGGAATAAGACATCATACATGGTAAAGTAGAGGGTCAGCAAAGGAAAGGAAGACCCCCAATGAGAAGGACTGGCATAGTGACATCAGCGAGAACGACATAGGAACGGGCAGTATTTCATTCTGTTGACCACAGGGTTGCTATGGGTTGGAATTGACTTGATGGCTCCTAACAACAGCAACAACATACGGGTATACATAGACAGACCTAGGATATATATAAAGACAGGGGATTTATATCAAATAGAACAACACTTGGTATATACGGAGAATAACTGAAATGTGGTATTTTGTTAATAGTTTATTTCCTTTTTGTTTATCTTTCTAATCCAACTGCTTTCTATGTAATGCATATACTTGCAAAAAAAAACTGCAAACTCCATATTGTCAGGTATCTGACCACATTTGTTTGTTACTTTTATCCAATACCTAAACCAGTACTTAGGACCTAGCAGGAGCTCAGTATGTATTAGCTAAATGAATAAATGAATGGATAATGGTTAAAATTCTCATTTAAGATATGCTATAGGGCAATGCAGTTGTAGATGAATCATAGACATTATTTCTGCTGTTACATAAAGAGTAAGGTGTCAGTGTTGGCATGGCCAAATTCAATTATGATGAATTTTGTGATAAATACCTTGCTCTTTGGAAGGCATTTCTTAGTAATTAACATAAACTGATGATGTGTTAATGCCAAGAATATGATGACTTAGCAACCATGTTATAATAAAATTGTCCATTTTAATATTAAAAATATAATAGATAGAAGGCAATGCAAGTATATTTTGTGATGCTCTATAATATCTCCAATATATATGTATCTTCAACATGTCTATATATACATATATGTGGACATGTTGAAGATATGGTAAAAATGTTGTTGTTAGTTTCTGTCAAGTCTCTTCTGACTCACAGTGACCCTATACATAACAGAATGAAACACTGCCAAGTACTGCACCATCCTCATAATTGTTATGTTTGATTCCATTGTTGAAGCCATTCTGTCAGCCCATCTCACTGATGGTTTTCGCTGAGCCTCTATTTTACCAAGCATGTGTCCTTCTCCAGGGACTGGGCCCTCCTGATACTATCTCCAAAATACATAAGATAAAGTCCCACCATCCTGACTTCCAAGGAGAATTCTGGATATACTTCTTCCCAGACAGATGGGCATTGACGCCTTTATAATCAGTGCTTCCATGGGCATTGATTATGGATTCATGTAAAATGAAATTGTTGACAACTTCATTCTGTTTGCTGTTTATCATGATGTTGTTTATTGATCCAGTTCTGAGAATTTTGTTTTCTTTGTGTTGAGGTGAATTCCTTTTTGAAGGCTGTAGTCTTTGATCATCAGTGTTTCAAGTTTTCTTCACTTTCAGCAAGTAAGGCTGTGTCATTTGCTTAGCACAGGATGTCAGTGAGTCTTCTTGCAATCCTCATGTCACCACCAACTTCATATAATCCAGATTCTAAAATCATTTCCTTAGCATACAGATTGACTATGTATAGTGAAAGGCTACAACCGTCACACACCTTTCCTGTTTTTTAACCATGTAGCTTCCTCTTGTTCTGTTTGAATGACTACCTCTTAATCTATGTATAGGTTAGCATGAGAATAATTCTGGGATTATTTGAACTCTTTGCAATGCTATTCATAATTTGTTATGATATACAAGGTCAAATGCCTTTGCATAGTTAGAAAAACACAGGCAAATCTTTCTGCCATTGTCTGCTTTCAGCCAATATTCAACCGGAATAAACAGTAATATCTCTAGTTACATGCTCTCTTCTGAATCTAGCTTGAATTTCTGAAATCTTCCTATCCAGTTACTGCTGCAACTGTTTTGGAATTATCCTCCGCAACATTTTCCTTATAGGTGATGCTAATAATATTGATAATTTCCATTTCTTCGAAATGGACACAAATAAAGATCTTTTTCAGTTATTTGTCAAGGTGTCAAATATCTGTCATCCAATTTTTTTTTGGCATAGACTAGTAAGTGCTTCTCCTTTTGTATCTCTTTGTTGAAGCATTTCATTTGCTATTCCATTAAGTCCTGGAGCCTTGGTTTTCACCACTGCCTTCAGTGCACCTTGGAATTCTTTTGATAGCATTAGTTCTTGATCATTAGCTCCCTCCTGAAAGGGCTGGTTGTGGACAAATTCTTTCTGGTACATGTGTTGTTGTTGTTCTTGTTAGATGAAAATCTACACAATGATGACATATCATCCTACCCTAGCATTAAGTGTTGTTGTTGTTGTTTTCAGATGCCGTGGAGTCAGTTCCAGATCATAGTGACTCTATGTCCAACAGAAAGAAAAATTTCCAAGCCCTGTGTCATCCTCAAAATCTTTGTTAAGCTTGAGCCCATTGCTGCTGCCATTGTGCCAATCCATCTCATTGGGGGTCTTCTTTTTAATTGACCATCCACTTTACTAAGCATGATCTCCTTCTCCAAGGACTGGTCCCTCCTGATATTATATGCAAAGTATGAGAGATGAAGTCTCGTCATTCTGGTTTTGAAGGTAACTGATGGTTATACTTCTGGATTTGTTTGTTCCTCTGGCAGTCCATGGTAGTAAATCCCCATTATTTTCCTGTGTCATTGAGAAAATCTACTAAGATGATCCTTTAGAATTCCACAAAAACAGTTTTCATAACCTCTGATTTGACTGGTCCTTGAATTCCACTGGCCCAGCAGATCTCCTCAGAAGCAACTGTTTTTTTGGACCTTTTTGTTTGTTTGTTTGAAGGTATTCTAATGAAACTAAGATAAGTGTATTACTGAGAGAACTTGTTTTCAGCCATCAATGATTGCAGAGACATGTTAAACATGTCTGTTGCTGTTGTTGTCTTAATGAACCCATGCATGCATGAAATGACACCCTAGTAGCAATAGTTTTTGACTTATCCTCATATATACACATATTTTGTTGTTAAGTGCCATTGAGTCAAGTCCTACTTATATCAATCCTGTATAGAGTTTCCAAGGAGTGGCTGGTGGTTTGAACATTGGAAATTGTGGTTTGCATTCTAGTGCTTATCCTACAGTGCCAGGCTAGGAGTTCTGTACTAGTCTATACATGTATGTTGTTGTTATGTGCCATAGAGTCAGTTCCGACTCATAGCAATGCTGTACAGGGTTTCCGAGGTTGTGAGGTTATTTATTTATATGTATTTCATCTTCCCAATAATCCTAAGAAATAGATGCTATTGAAGTTGCTCCATTTTACAAAAGTACGTGTAGAAACAGAGGAATTAGCAAGTAGAGAGACTGGGTTTGAAACCAGTCCTAATGAGTTGTGTTACTGAGTTCATACTAAATAACTTCTGGAATATGGTGAAATATTTTCCTATTATTACATAACATATTGCTATGCTTATTTAATGACTTTCAAACATTTTACATTTTACAATTTTAAAATGTTACTTTATAATGCTGTAGAAGTGACTGGATATGAAACATACATAAATAAAATATTAATTCTCTTAATTTCCTGCTCTTTGACTGAAAGAAGGATTCTTTCCAATAGCTCTTATTAAAAGTACCTGTAACAATTGTACTTTGAATACCTAAAACAGTCTCTCCTTAGCCATTTCTCAAGCCCTTCACTTCTTGTGTAAGTATTCAGAACACAGATGAAAACCTGAACGTAAATAAACAAATGCTTTCAACACTCAAAATAGATGCTATTGAGTTCATTCATAAGAGAACATTTCAGACTCTCACTTGGAGCTAGTTAACTTTAGATAGAATCATAATAAAGTTTAATAAGCTGCAGCATATTGAAGGTAGAGGAAGCTTATAAAGAAAGGATTTTGACAGCCTGACTAGAATGAATAATACAGGAAAACCATAAATATGGCATGAAGGAGTCAAAAATGTTTTCTAGCGTTACTTAGTATAGGGAGAAACCATCATTTTATAATACTTAAGAGAACTGATTGAAGTTTATAACAACCCACAAACATTAGTAAAATGTTTAATTGAGTTCAGTTATCTTTGTTCAGGACGTCATAGGTTTCCATTAACAATGACATCTAATTAAAACTCAGTGTTGATGATGTGATGAATGAGGTATTCTCATAGAAAGTACAATTGTAGAAGGCAATTTGGCAATATTTGATAAAAGCATTACAATTATCTTATCCATTTGCTCTATTATAAAAATTATTACACAGTAGAGTTTAATTTTTGTTACAATATTATTTTTTCATTTTTTTCTGATTTTACTTGATTATCCTTTTTTTCCCCTGCCAACTTCATATAATAACTCAAAGCATTCTCCTTTATGAACAAAAGGCATAAGCCTCATCTGCTGTCATGAAGGTCTTTGATATGGGATAATTTGAGCCTATAGACTCATATAGAAGACTATGGTTGACAGGGGCTCTTCAAATGGAGTTTTCCAGTAATCTTAGGCTTATGCTTGAAAATATTGTGTTACTAACTAATTTCCTGGAAGTGATACCACATTTTTGCACAATGCATCATCTCGTGATGATGTCTTTCTTCCTGTTGCAAGTTCAGTCTGGTATATTCTTCTGAATTTCATATCTGTATCTGTCTCAACCTATCAAAATCCCACCTATTGTTATTAAAAACCAGCTCAAATGCCATCTTCTCCAATGAGCCTTGACAAGCCTGTCCAGTGAGAGACAGTATTGGGCAGTGGTGGTGGTTATGTGCTGTGGAGTCGGTTCTGACTCATAGAGACCCTGTTTTCGAGGCTGTAAATTCTTTACAGGAGCAAAAAGCCTCATCTTTCTCCCATGGAACAGCTGGTAGTTTCGAACTGCTGACCTTGAGGTTCACAGCCTGATTCGTAATCACTACTCTACCAGCACTCCCTAGTATTGGGTAGTAGACATGCCTGATTTTGAATTCTGACTCTGCCACCTACCAGCTGTGTACCACTGAGCAATTTACTTCCTTGCTCACAGCCTCCATTAATTTTTTCATTGGTAAAATGTGACTAATTGAGGGGCCACCCTACTAAAAATGTTGTGAGAAATAAATGAGAATGGCTTGGAAGCTTGTAAATAATTGAAAAAAGTAATCTAAATTCATTCCATATTCAGTACTCAAACTGACTAAAGAAAGTAATTATGAAATTCAACTTCTTACTTTCATGCCAAGGTAATCATGACAAGGAGGTTTGGGCCTACACAACATAATTATGCATAGTTGATTAATGTTCTAGAATGAGTCTTAAAGAGTCCTGGTATAGCATTGTAGGTTAATGTGTTAGATGGCAAAGTCTCTTTGAACTGCAAGGTCAGTGGTTCCAGCTCACCAGCTCCTCCTCGGAAACCCTATACAGGGTCTCTGAGGGTTGGAATCAACTTGATGGCACTTAAAAACAACAACAACAATGGCTGGATTATATAAGGATTTGTTGTTTATATTAGTATAAATGTGTAAGAGCCCTTTCCAATGCACCTAGGTCTCCATGTTGTTTGCAAAATATGGCGAGTACCATGCCAATAATGGGTGAGAAGGACAATAGAAGAAAGGGGATAACCTTGGAAGTCCTGTCCTTTTAAACTCAACCTATTTACTGATTTGGTCGCGTAGTGGTTACGCATCAGGCTGCAAACCTTAAGGTCAGCGTTCAAAACCACCAGCTGTTCCATGGGAGAAAGATGAGGTTTTCTGCTCCCATAAAGATTTATAGCCTCAGAAACCCTGTACAGGGTCACTATGAGCCAGAATCGACTCCATGACACATAACCACCACCACCACCACCATTTACTGATTTCAATGGTTGTGCTAAGTAAATGACATTGAATTCAGTTGCCTGAACTATTCATGTACAGGGTTAGGTGATTAATTTCTTTTGGGGTGAAAAAAAATGTGTTTATACAAAAGATAGCAGTAGCATGCTGAGAACTGTCTTTGCAAAAATGTTCTTCTGAATGAAGCAGGAGGCAGGGTTTGATGGTGGCCAGGGTAGAGGTGCAGTGAGGTTCGCCGACAGCAATACCACATAATATCAGGTAAAGCAGATTCAGGGCAGAGGTCCAAAACTCGGAACCACATAGGTAGGAATATTTTAAAAGTTTGAAGGCTTATAGCTGGTGGAACTTGAAGCAGAAGTAAGAAATTGCTTACTTTTCATTCTGCCGGTCTCAGCAGCCCAGACCCCACAACTTGGGCAAGACCAAGAGGGGGAGCAGACACACCACAGAAAAATGCCACTGGAACCTCGGAGCAAGGTAGGCAATACACTTTATCGGTTTTGTTTTGTTCTGATATATATATTTGATATCTGTTCACTGGCCCCCCACTGTTTGTGTAACTCCATTCTGGTGACTAGAGGGGGTGCCTGAGTGAGTGGACACCACCCACCCTCACCACTGGTGGGTTCTTCTGCCACCCACACACACAGATACTCTCAGCCCAAGAGCTGGTCTTGAACTGTTGTTTTATTTTTTAAAATACAGAAAAAGCCAGAACAAGGGATTTGGAGAGGGAAAGACAGTTTGAAAACAAAACAGGCTGAAAATTAAATTAAATCCTGAGGTATAGCATAACAACCAACAGTGGCATCTTGAAATCTATCAGACAGTTTCGAAGGCAAGAAGCTGAAAGGGGACATTAAAATCATACTCATATTAGGTTACAGCTTGTTTGTTTTTTTTTCTTCTTCTCTCCCTCTTCACTCTTTTCTGCAATTATACACTACAGTATCCAGTCTAGGTTGTTTTTTTTTGCTGTTTTATGCTACCCCTTCTACTTTTGGAAGACTCTTTCTTTCACTATATTACCCAAGAAGAGACAGAAACTGCTGCTATATAGTCAAGCTACAATC
>NW_006408652.1:1601905-1603568 GCF_000296735.1 Chrysochloris asiatica | reverse complement strand
CCTAATGTGATACATCATTTGATTTCTTGACTGCTGCTTCTATAAGTGTTGATGTAGTGCTCTCCAACTGGATAATAACTCTCATAAAGCAAGCCTTTTTTGGTAGGCCACACTGCATCCTCCACATGTTGTTTTTGTTAAGTACCATCGAGTTTGTTCTAGCACATAGTGACCCGGTATAGGGTTTCTAGGGAACAGCTGGTGGGTTTGAACTGCCAACCTCATGGTTTGAAGTCTAGTACTGATCCTTCAGTGTCACACCAGGAGTCCAGCATCCTTTACATAGTGAAGTCAAATTAAAAATTAGTTGTGTGCAAACAACTCTTGATGCATTGTGTTGAGTGTCTGAAGGTCACTATTATAAGTAAAAATATATATTTTTAGAAGATACATTCTACCTTAGAAAATCTCATAGTGAATACAAAGGCATTTTATTAACATTGTCAGTTTACAAGGAATCAATTTCCTTTCATATGCAAACTGGAAAAGCTCTGGGTTTGCTGTATTATTGATAGTATGGCTCCTAGTTCATCACAACATAAAAAGTACATGATACACAGGGGTGTCACTATAAAGATAATGTTATTCTTCCAGTTTCATCATGGGAACACTCGGGAATCCTATAAATGAATACAGATGCACACAGCTACAGTAAGATAATGCCCACAAACCAGTTCTTGAATGGATTTTTCAATGAACACTTCAGACCTGTTACGCCACATTATTCAGGGCCAGGGGTGGGGAAACTTTTTTTCTGCCAAAATTTATAACATCATTCGTGGCCATACAAAAGTATCAACTTAAAAATTAGCCAGCTATATTTGGTCAAAGTTTTAGTTAACTCACCCCTAATGTGATGGCTGAAACTGTGGTTGCATTGGCAGGGCCAGACCAAATGATTTCACAGGCCTTATATGGCCCGCAGGCTGGACATTCCTAAACAAAGATTTAGGGCAAACCAGGATAGCTTTAAAATATAAAATTCCTTGTGAGTTCAGTCCCACATTTTAATCCAAGCTTAATGATTATTGATTGTTATGCCCAATTCAGCAACAAATGCCAGCTAGAAAGGAGAAATAGATGAAACTGCAAGGTCAAATTTATAATCAAGATGTCAAAATAACCCTTCTGGGACAAATCAAGTAGAATAGGCTATTTTCAGTTCCTACCTCTTGAATTTATTAACAATATTCCCTTGAACCATGAAATTTCCATGAGTGCAAGGTCTTCTCTATACACATATAACCCTTACAAATGGAATGTGAGACCTTATCCAGAGAAGCAGTGCCACCAGAGATGGAGGCAGAAGTGAGAACATGGAGAGAGGGAGCAGCTGAGGACTCTGGGCTCATGAAAAGAGAGGGAGAGAGTGCTGGTGGCCAGGAGGCAGGCTTGCAGAATGTGCCCATTGGATGTTCAAATTATTATAAATTCCTGAGTGTTTTTGTATACATTTCCCCAACCCTCACTCCCTATCTGTCGGGGACCCGCCTCGACATTGGGGTTCAGTTCACGAGGAGAGGATACCTGACGGCGACTCAAGAATACACAGAAAGAGACAAAGGAGACAAAGAGAGAGACAAAGAGGCACCCCAAAGCCAGGGTGGATACATCACTGATAGGCAGGCTTGGGACTACAGGCATCGTGGCCTCTGCAGGCAGC
>NW_006408652.1:1595260-1601805 GCF_000296735.1 Chrysochloris asiatica | reverse complement strand
GATGGTGTAAAGCCAATGCTTTCCTATGTAAACTATCACTCAGTTCACAATTAAAACAGAACAAAAGACAATTTATCTAATCTGTGCTCCCCTAGGTAAACCTACGTCATAATTGTGTGGCATCGAAACACAGGCCTGACAATCTGCTTCTGAAAGGTCACAGCCTTGAAATCCCTAGGAAACAGTTCTACTTTGCCCATATGGGGTTAACCATGAGTCTAAATCAACTCAATGACAATTAATGTTGTTGTTATGTGCTGTCAAGTCAACCCTGTGATCTTGAATTGTCAAACTTGCAGGTCAAACCAACTTTGCAGTCCAGCGCATTAATCCACAGCACCACACCAGGATTCTTAATAAGAACAACATATTTTACACCAAGAGTGTTATGTCTAAAAAGGAATAGGTCTCATGGTATGTAGAAAGGTACAATACCTTCTACCCACTGTGGGTTAGCGGATTGGACTTCAAGGTTGGTTTGAGCAGTAAAGCTGGAGATTCAGGTTCACCAGTCACTCCTCAGAAACCCTATACAGAGTGGCTATGAGATGGAACCAACTCAATAGCAATTAACAACAACAACATTCCATTGCTTAAACCACTATGCCATCAGGTTTCCTTCACTGGACAGTATATTTGTAAGTTAAAACATTTAGAAATATTGATTAAACAGGAGATGGATGGCCCTTATCATCCATCACCTCTCAATAGAAATAAATCCCCCAGACGCTTTCAGAAGCAGATTGTCTGTGATCAAGATATAAAAATGGCAGCTGAGAATCAGCAAAGAGGGACTATCCTATACAAAAGAAAACAGTTAGCAGGAATATTTCATCCATATATACACTTATTCCTTCGTCTGTATGATGTGCCAAATTTAAAAAACTAAAACAAAAAACAGTCTTACAGTGTAAATGGGAACACACCATGTGTTTTAATACTTTTCTGTCTCTCTTTTCTCTTAGAACAAAGGTCTCAATTTTTCTTTGTCCACTATTTTGTTTCAAACTTGCTCTTTCAAATGAATGAATGTGTTAACTTGTTCTTTTTTCCTAGTTAGGTCTTCCCATCAGCTCAGAATATATGTAATAAAAGAACTACACAGATCCAAAGATATTTTGTTCCTCTTGAAAAATCTGACTGTCTTCTCACTATTTAATCTGTTTTCCTTTTGATTCTTTCTTTTTTTGGTCTTCCTTTTTGTATCCTTCCCTTGATGAAGGCAAACTTCATCAGGGAGTGGATTGTGGGTTGTTTTTACATGCTTAAAATCACTTCCTGGATCCCTATCTTCTTTTATGTCTTTACAAGGCTGATGCTGATACCTCTGGAATCCCTACAAATGTTCCAAATTCCTAGAAGGTATGGCATCAGCTTGGCCTAATCAGCAGTATGTATTTGTGCTTAAGAACAGATTTTGTGTTATACCCAGGTTAAATTGCATTATATAACAAGGATCATTTTAAAACAATAACATTATTTTCTCAAAGAACTATCAACGTAGCTTCTCAAGAATGTAGATGCTTCTGCCACACATTCTGTCCTGTGATTCTGTTTGATTTCCCACAGATGGGAAGAACCGCCTTTACAGCGTATCTCCCAAACTGTGGCTGGCAAGAGCCCTCTTGAGTCTATACTTTCTGTTTCAAGACAGAAAATAAAGATGGAGTTGGTTGATGACATTACAGCTGCTATGTGTGAAGCTTTTTGTGAAAGTCTATTTAAATTCTAAACGACAGCACAGTTGTGGATTTGTCAAAGCACTACAAAATGAAAAGAGGGAAGAAAGTCTAAAGACCAAAATCATAGCGAGTTTTTTTCATATTGTTTTAAAGTAGCTATCCAGCTAAAAGTAAGTATTTGATTTAGTCACTTAGCTCAGGGAGAGAAACAAAATGATAATACCAAAATGACCTTGGGACATTCATCTTTGAATTTTCTAAGCAACAGAAAATGGCAACTTGCCTTTAACTAAAATGTCATTTTGTAATTTCAGCAAACTGGCTTGGTGAAAAGTCACTCTTCTCAATACTAACTCAATAACTGAGTTAGGTAGTGTAATATTTTTATACTTGCTATATACATGCTGTTCCTTTAGTGTGGCTTCCAGTTGCTAGGAAGTCTGACCAGAATCTCCTGGCTGCTGTGTTGACAGTATAACAGAGACTTTATGCAGTTGCTTTGCTCTGTTGTGAAGATCTAGAAACACACAACCTTCTTAATCCTGTTCATCAAGAAAAGCATCATGTGAGGGGGCTTCAAAACGTTCATGGAGAAATGCAATTAGAAATATAAAATATTTCCACAGACAATTTGAAACCCCCTCCCTCTATCTTCTTGACAGAATTTTGTATATATATTTCATAGTGCCTGAATTCTCTCAGGGTTGTCAGAGAAAGGGAGTGATTTGTTTTCCATATAGTGAAACTTGCCCACAGTTGGAAGGGGTCACACAAAAGAAATGGACAATGTACTTTGCTGGCATCTTAACTTGAGGTCCATGAATGTTTAATGAGCAGTATAAAAATTCACAAAACAGATTACACCTGCTTCACTTAGTCATTCTTCAATTCTTCAGTTTTCTCATGTCACAGCTCTTCAGGAAAACATTCAAGCTGATCAGCTGTTCTATTAGGGCTGCAAAATTGAAAGGCCAGTCAACTATGGCTGTAGTTTTAAAACTAAAAAATGTGTTTAAATTCTGCATATGCTTTTGTTTTTTTTAAGTATGTGATACTAGTTCAAAATGTATTTGACTAGGATCATACATATAAGTTAACTGCTATATATACATATCTTGTTAGAGACCATTCAGTCAGTTCTGACTAATAAATGACCTTATGTATAACAGAATGTAACACTGCCTGCTCTTGCACCATGCTCACAATTGTTGTTACATGTTGATACATTGCTGCTGATACTATTCTTATTAATCTTATTGGGGTCTTCCTCTCCTTTGCTATTACTCCAATTTACCTAGCATGATATCTTTTTCCAGATATTGGTCCCTCCTCATAACATGTCTGAAGTATGAAAAACAAAGTCTGGACTACCTGGCTTCTAAGGAGCATTCTGTCTGTTCTTCTTCCAACACAGATTTGCTTATATCTCTGGCAGTCCAGGGTACTTTTAATATTCTTATCCAACACCAAAACTCAAATGCATTGATTCTTCTATGTCTTTCCTTATTAATTGTTCAACTTACACATGCATCTGAGTCAGGTAAAAATATTGTGGCTTGGGTCATGTGTATCTTAGTCCTCAAACTGATGTTTTTGATCTTCAACACTCTAAAAAGGTCTTTTGTAGCAGATTTGCCTAACAAAATACATCATTTGATTTTCTCAAAGCTATTTCCATTAGTATTTATTTATACACAGATACATATATGGGAGTCTTGGTGTGGCACTGCACGATAATGCACTGGAACGCAAGGTAGGTTTGAACCACAAGATTGGAGGTTCAAACTCACCAACCACTCCTTGGAAACCCCATGCATGATTTCTCAGGGACTGGTCCCTCCTGGTAATATGTACAAAGTATGAGAGAGGATGTCTGGCCATTTGGGCTTCTAAGGAGCACTTAGTTTGTATTTCTTGTAATACAGATTTTTTTTTTTTTTTTCCTTTCTGGCAGTCTATGGTAAAATTAATACTCTTCTTCAACACTGTAATCCAAATGCATTAATTCTTCTATGGTATTCCATATTCATTGTCAAGCTTTCACATGCATATGTGACTATTGAAAATATGGCTTGGGTCAGGCACACTTTAGTCTTCAAACTGACATTTTTGCTATTGAACACTCTTGATCATATGCTAACTCTTAAAATGGTTGAACATCACCTATTCCTTTTTAATATAGTGACTCAGTGTATTCCTTCCATCATCTTTTGCTGCTTTCTGCATCATTCAGTGTTTAGCCTATAAAATCTTTCATTAATTCAAATTGCAGTATAAATTTTTCTTCAGTTTCTTCAGCTTGAGAAATGCTGAGTATGTTCTTTCTATTTGGTTTTCTAACTACAGGTCTTGGCACATATCATATTTGATTTTGTCTTCTTGAGTTGTGCTTTGAAATTTCTGTCCAGCAAGTTTACCTCCTCAGTTGTTCCATTTGCTTTAGCATCTCTGTGCTGGAAATCAAGTTTCAGAGTCTCTTCTGACATCCATTTTGATATTTTTTTTCTTCCTTTTCTTCTTAATGACCTTTGTTTCATTCCTGTATGATGTTCTTGATATCATCCCACAACTCTTTAGGTATTCAAGAAGGTTTTAGTATCTAATTCATTAAATCTGTTTTTGTGATGATTTTTAAATTCAGGTGTGATATATTCAAGGTCATATTTTGTCTCACGTAGACTTGTTTTAAATTTTTTAAACTTCAGCCTGGACTTGAATATTAGCAATTGGTAATCTGTTCCACAGTCTGTCCCAGGCATTGCATTGACTGATGATATGGAGCTTTTGCACTGTTTCATCTTAAAGATATAGTCAATTTGATTTTTGTGTATTCTGTCTGTTAAAGTCCATGTATATAATCATCTTTTATGTTGTTTAAAAAGGGTATTTGCAATGAAGAAGTCATTGGTCTTGCAAAATTCATCTCACACCAACACTAACAGTGAAGTTAAAAAAGTAGAAGACAATAAATGTTGGCTAGGATGTGGAGAGGCTGGGACCCTTCTACATTGCTGGTGGGAATGCAAAATAGTCCAACCACTCTGGAAAACAGTATGGTGCTTCCTCAGAAAGTTGGAAACAGAAATACCTTATGATCCAGCAATTCCTCTACTTGGTATATAGCCACAAGAAATATGAGCCATAACACAAGTAGATATATGCACACCAATGTTCACAGCAGCACTATTCACAATAGCAAAAAGATGGAGACAGTCTAAGTGCCCATCAATGGAAGAATGGATAAACAAACTTTGGTACATATACACAATGGGATATTATGCTACCTTGAAGAATAACAAGAAAGCTGCAAGTTGCCACATAACATGGATGAACCTTGAGGACATTATGCTCAGTGAAATTAGCCAGTCACAAAATGACAAATATTACATAAAATCATTATTGTAGGGAGGGGAAGAAGGGGATGGTAGAGCACAGGGTAGGGGGTAGACACATCATAGTTCGGGTGTTGGGGAGGGCAATGCCCAAGAAGGGGGAAGAGGGTGGAGAAACATGGTAGATAGGGGAATACTGAGGCAGGTTTGCATGGGCTAAATAGGACAGAGGTAAATAGTGATGCATGCTCAACCTTGGAACAACAGGGCTCTGTGATACAGGGATCAAAACATAGTTTGAAGTGGGAAAATAATGATAACTGTCTTATGAATATTGGTTTCTCTTGCTTACTATTGTAAAATAGACACTTGAGTGGGATAGAAACGAATATCGGGAAACATGATTCTAGAAAGCTTGTAAGTCCATCTTCAGCCTATAACTGATTAGAATACCTAAAAGGGGTTCTAGAACTTGCCCAGTGAGACAGGCTTCTTGCGGAGACTTTGCAGTGTATAGGACTTAGAGGGAATCCTGAGTACCATCCAGAGCCTTCTAAGGTGGGACTTCCCACAAAAAAACCAAGCAGACCAGCCTGATATAGCTGGAGCAACAGAAGATTCTTCTTGAAAAAAAAGATTAACAGGAAAAATCCAAAACAAAAATGTCTGTCTGATTGGGTACTACAAGAACAAGCAAGCTGTTCACTGGGGAGCCACCATGGCAAGCATTCAAGTCACTTCAGGAAAACTCCCTCCAAGACTGAAAAACAAAGGGAACATATGAGCAGGCATGTAAGCTTGCTGGTGACCACATTGCTCTACTGGTGAGTTGGAGAGGAGAAAAGGCAGCAATGAAGAAATGGGCTGAGTTCAACAACATTCCACAGACTCCCACTGACCTGGAGATGAGAAAGAAGAGGAATGGCTGGTTGGTCCAAAGTGTGGTGAGACCTGGGGACTCCTGAGCCCATGGACAGGGACATAGCCACAGAGGGCTAGAGCTGAGAGTGAAGCATCCAGCTAATATGAAGTGAGGTGAGACGCACACAACACCCAAACTTACAGATAGTACCCATCTGACCTAGCCTTGATGGCTTGATAATCAGAATTCAACTAAAGGAAGACTAAAAAAGAAAACAAAACAATTTTTGATAAAGGAAACGAGTGAATTTTGACAGACGATATAGAGCTTTTCCATCTTCTCTTTCCACAGATGTAGTCAATCTGATTTCTGTGTATTCCATCTGGTGAGGTCCATGTGTATAATCGTCTCTTATGCTGTCTAAAGAAGGTATTTGAAATGAACAAATTATTTATTTTGCAGAATTCTATCATGTGATCTCCAGCATCATTTCTATCACCAAGGCCGTATTTTCCAACTACTGATCCTTCCTCTTTGTTCCCAACCTTTGCATTCCAGTCACCAGTAATGATTTATACATCTTGATTGCATGTTTGATCAATTTCAGATTGAAGAAGTTGGTAGAATTCTTCTATTTCATCCTCACTGGTTTTAGTGGTTAGTGCATAA
>NW_006408652.1:1593284-1593827 GCF_000296735.1 Chrysochloris asiatica | reverse complement strand
GCCCACAATGTTTTTCAAGGGAGAATCCACATTTTGTGGGCCCTGAATTTTATATAATTTTGATGTCCTGTTTATAAAAAGGAAACAAGAACACAAATAGAAAATTAAGTATGAGCATGGATATTTATTTAGAATGAGAAAAATAACTGAAGCTTGAACATTTGGAAATCTCTTTAGGCTGTTCACCAGAAATGCTTACAAGGAAATGTTTATTGCAACCTGCCCTCTGCTTTCACTGCAGAACACTATACAGCATCCAACAACTCCCAGCAATCACCTAGGCACATCCATGGGAGGAGCCTTGGAGTTTCACCTGAATGTAATTTTGAGTAAGGTGACCTCAGTTCCCTCTTATGCTGATGATTTGAAAAGGTGGATAGACTACATTTAAAGATGCATGCAAAAACTCTGATGACTTATAATATATAAACTCCTGTGGCAGTAGCAGTCATACATGAGGCCCACAAGTGCACAGGAACAATCATGCCTACTTACAGGATATACCAAAAAAAAAAAAAAAAATTACAAGAAGTGTCAATGCTT
>NW_006408652.1:1588426-1589366 GCF_000296735.1 Chrysochloris asiatica | reverse complement strand
GATCCGCCATCTTGTTTGTTCTCTCCGAATTATCTATCTTGTAGTAAACAGCCCTGTGCTTCTCCTATAGCGCCACACCAGGATTCCATTAATAGTAGACTGGGTAATTAAATTATCATATATTTATACAACCAGAACAAATTAACTAACTTTATATGTGTCAATACATATGATGTTCTTAAGTACAGTCGAGTCAGTTCCGAATTATAGCCACCTGATATGGTGACTTGTGGTTTTGAATGGCTGACCTTATGGTTAAAACTGACCTTGTGGTCGAGTGCTTTTCCTATAGCATCACACGAGGATTAGTTAATTTGTTCTTATTATACAAATATATGATCATTTAATTTCCCAGTCTCCTATTAATGGAGTCCTGGCATGGCATTGCAGGATAATGTACTATACCACAAGGTCGGTTTGAATCATCAGGTCAGCAGTTCAAACCCACCAGCCTTTCCTCATAAACCCTATAAAGAGTAGCTCTGAGTCAGAACCAATCAATGGCACTTAGCAACAACACATGTCTCAATAATCACTAATAATAAAAACATACATATATATAAGCTTCACTCAGATTAATTCAATTTGGAAACATTTCTGTTAATTGAAAAAACTAAAAACAAAAACACAAAGGCCCCACACATAATAAATATATACTCCAGATTGACGAGTCATGATCGTGGCTGCCTCTCACAAGAACAGGAGGGAAATGAGTGAGATTGGCAGGAAATATAGTCTCTTAATATTGTTTTTTTTCACCTTTTAAAAATGGACTCTTCTAATTTCTTTGGACATCATGTAAATGTAGGAGCATTTCTAGCACATCGTCCTGAGTCCTAGTCTGTTTATTCCCATTTCAGGTATTTATTCCCATTTCAGGTATTTTCAATAACCTCATATGGATGTGAAAGCTGGACAGTGAATAAGGAAGATCATAGAA
>NW_006408652.1:1572892-1588229 GCF_000296735.1 Chrysochloris asiatica | reverse complement strand
GAGGAAGACCCCCAACGAGATGGATTGGCCAAGTGGCAGCATCAATGGACTCAAGTGTGGCAACAGTAGTGAGGTTGGCCCAGGATCGGACATTATTTCGTTCTGCTGTGTATAGGGTCGCTATGAGTCGGTATTGACTCGATGGCACCTAACAACAACAACAATACTTTGGTTATGAAATGTATCCTAATGTGTCTCTACACTGATGTGTATTCAAGCAGCAATGTTGCAGTCTTGGCTTGTAGACTCCTGAAAGCCATTTGCATGCCATAACAGCCTTAACCTCAAAATAGCTCAAACTAAACTCATCATCTCTTTTACATAAACTTAGTTCTGCTCCTGTGTTCTCAGAATTGTGAATGGCAAGATTATTTATCCAGTAATCCAAAGGAACCACCCGGAAATCAATATAGACACCCTCACTTGCTTCTCATGTCTAATACAAAAAATATACTCTTTCAATTTTAATGATTCTGAATTTGTCCCATCATCTCAAACTCCTAATGTCATTATTTTTCAATCCAGCCTTCATCATTTATGTCATTCTTGCCCCACTATAAAAAAATCTGTTAAAGAATTTATGGAGGAGACCTGGTGGTGCAATGGTTAAGGTTAAATGCTCACCTGTTAACTGAAAAGTGGGCAGTTAGAACCCACTAGTGATTCTGTGGAGGAAAATAACCTGGTGATGTGCTTCCCAATAGACTGGTGATGTGCTCCCCAATTTACTGGAGCTTTTGAAATCCTCTGGGGAGGCTCTACTCTGTGTTATAAAGTCACCATGAGTTGGAATCAACTCCATGACACACAACAACAACGAGAATAAAGAGCTCCCAACATTTTCCACCTAAAATAGAATTCTGAACAATTTCCTGTCCTTCTGAAAAGTGAACAATTTAGAAAAACTCCCCTTTCATCTCTATAAAAAAGTCCACAATCTGTCATGTGGCATGTCTATGACTTGGACTATGGCAATGTTTATCCATCATCATTTTACAGTCATTATAATCATGTCCAGAGTTCTGGGTTGGTGCTGTAAGTTAATGCACTGGACTACAAACTTGGCTTGAACCATCAGGTCAGTAGTTCAAGCTCACCAGGCGGTCCTCAAAAATCCTATACAGGGTTCCTGTGAGTTGGGACCGACTCCACAGCACTTAACAACAACTTATTCATGTCCTTGTTATAACATAGTATTTGAATTCCCTCAAGCATGTTTGTTTGTTCAACGCTTCTAGGGCATGGATATGCATTTCCTATGTCTGAAATATTTTCACCTCCCGCTTCCAGTCTTCTTGGATATCTAATTCCTTCTACTTCTTTAGATCCCAGATATCACCTTTTATAGGAAACTTTCCCTGATTCCCTGGAACAATGCTGGTTTTACACTCCTCTCTGATTCCCTGGCACTTAGCAGGCTGACTTATTATTTATAATTGACCAGTCTGGCTCTCATCACTGTATTCATTGTGAATTACTGGGCAACAGGAACAAGTTTGGATTTGTGCACAAATCCCAGAGGCACATAGCATCCCAATGTGGATAAGGTGAACCCCTAAAGAGTCTGGCAATCTCAGTGAGTTGATGAGGCAGACATTGGAGTTAACAAAATGTGAGTGGACTGCGCCTTGTAGGAGAGAGTTCTGGAAAGGGGAAAATTGTTCAGTTGAAGGAAAAAAAAAAGCTATAAAAAGAGCCCTTTTAAAACATTTAAAAGAGAGAGGGAGAGAGATGTATGCATAAAGTAAATCTCCATACAATTAGGACAAAAAGAAAAGGGAGTTGTGTGGTAAATAGTCACACATTCTGGGAATCACTTGAGGTCTTATCAGCTCGAGAGCAGCATCCTTATTGACCATTAGATTATCGGTTTTTAGCACAGTGCTTGGCACATAGTAAGAACTCAGTTAACATCTGTTAAATGAAATCACACTATAGATTGTTTTCTGCTGGATATGTGATTCGCTTTGAAAACATTTCCCCAAAATAAATGCAAAAGCAATTAACAACAACAAAGAAAACCCCAACAACATTCAATTAGCACCTAGTTTGAGGGGGAAAAGGAGCCCTGTTTAAGAGCGCAGCAGCTAAACAAAAGGTAGGTGGTTCAAACTCACTGACAGCTCAGTGGTAGAAAGACAATATTTTCCCCTAAACAGGGCTGGAGAATGTCCAGCAAGCAGGCCATATAGTGTTGTTGTTGCTATTGTTAAGTACCATAGAATCGGTTCCAATTCATAGTGACATTGTATAGGGTTTCTGAGGAGCAGTTGGTAGATTTGAACCCCTGACCCTACGTTCAAACCAATCTTGCAGTCCAGTGCTTATTCTACAGTGCTTATTCTACCAGTACTCTTGCCCGTTATGTGCCGTGGAGTTGGTTCCGACTCATAGTGACCCTGCATAGGGTTTCCGAGGCTGTAAATCTTTATCGGAGTAGAAAGCCCCATTTTTCTCCCACAGAACAGCTGGTAGTTTCAAACATCCGGCCTTGAGGTTCACAGCCTAATTCGTAACTGCTACTATATCAGAGTTCCTTCTTGCAGGTCATATAAATCCCACAAAATCATTTGGTCTGGCCCTGTCACGGCAACAACAGTTCCAGCCATCAAATTGTTGTTGTTAAGTGCCATTAGAGTCAGTTCCGACCCATAGTGACCCTGTAAACTGTTTTCCGAGGAGCTACTGGTGAGCTTGAACCGCTGGCCTTGATTTAAATGATTTTACATTCTTTACACTGTTTTAAATGACTTTACATTCTGGTGTATTAATCCACAGTGCTTCAGCCATCAAATTAGGGGCGAGTTAATTAAATGTTTGACCAAATATAGCAAGCTCAATTTTTAAATGAATAGTTTTGTATGCCCTCAAATGATGTGATAAATATCCAAATGGTCCTTAGCAGTAAAACGTTTCCTCATTCCTGCCCTAAAGGTTTGTTGTTGTTGTGAAGTGCCCCTCAGTCAGTTCTGATTCATAGTGACCTAGTATAGGGTTTCCAAGGAAAAGCTTGTTGGTGAGTTTGAATCACTGACCTTGCGGTCTAAACCTACCTTGCCGTCCAATGCTTATCCTACAGCACTACACCAGAACTCCAGGCTACAGGCTTGGGGATCCTCTGGGGCAGTTCTGCTCCATCATACATGGTTACTATGAGCTGGAATTACTCAGCAGCAGTGGGTTTTTTAAGAGGATATATATTTTAAGAGGATTATATATATATTGTTGTTGTTGTTGTTGTTAAGTGCAGTCGAATCGGTTCTGACCCATAGCGACCCTGTACAGGGTTTCCGAAGGTTTAAATCTTTATGGGAGTAGAAAGCCTCATCTTTCTTGAGCAGAGCGGCTGGTAGTTTCAAACCACTGACCTTAAGGTTCGCAGCCCGATTCATAACCACTACGCTACCAGAGCTCCATATATATATTTTTTATTCATGATTTCCAGTAGTCTTATTGAATAAGCAGTCTCACTTCTTTCTAGGCAAGTGTACTATTTCTGATGAGAGCAAAATGGCTGTGAGGATGTATTAAAAAGTGCAAGTGCCTGCAGCTGCCAGAAACTGTCTTTTGAAAAAGTAATCACCACAGCAAATGTGTGTTTTCTCATAATATGGATTTTTGACGTGTGCATACACAGTGTGTTTCGAATTCCATAAAAGATAAGAGAAATGCAGTCTGGCAAAAGTTACTATTGCCTTTTAATTACGTTTTTCATGTTTATGTATGCTGTAAACTCAAGAAGGTCTGTGGAAGATGTTTCTTATAAATGAGGTAGAGAGTAGCAAAGAGAGAAACACAAGTTTAGATTGACAATTGAGCAGTAGTCAGGTGTTCATCAAAGCAGAATAAGGTATAAGCTAATAAAATTTATTCTATTTTAAACAGTCATCTGTAAAAATTCCTCTTAGAGGTTTCAAATTAAGTACTATTTATTTATTTCAAGCTAAGCATTCTGTGAGATGAATATATTAATTGTGTATTAGAACTGGATTAACAGAAATACCCTGGAAAAGGTCAAAATATGTCATGCTTTCTAAACTACCACTACATTTTCATTTGCATATCGAATATTCAGTTATAGCATATACACACAGACACACACATACATAAGGGTAAGTAAAAAAGCATTGCTACTCGAGTTTCAGTTCCTATATGCATGGATTTATTTATTTGTATATATAAAAAAAACCTAACATGTTTAAACAGTTTCTTTAATCGGAGGATGGCTAAAAATAAGTTCCCTTAAGTAGTAATGCACTTGTTGTAGTCCATAGGGGTGCTTTCAAAAATTTAAATCATCTCCAATCAAAACAATGTCTTCTGAGGTGATCAGCTGGACCACTTAAATTAAGGCAGATAGATCAGCTCAGAAGGTTATAGCAACTGTTTGTGGACACAGAGAGATATTAGGGGTTTGCTATGAAGAATTTTTATGAATATTGAAAACTGCATTGGTGGAAAAAAAAAAAAAGGCCAAGAAATTTGCACAGATGAATTTGTTCCCATCACAATGCACCTCCTCATTCTTCAAGGATAACAAGGGCTGTCCTAGAGAATTTCAATGGTAAATCGTACCTCATCCACCGTATATCCCTGACTTTGCCCCTTCAGACTTCTTAATTTTTTTTTTCACTAGCCAAACTGTATCCAGCTTTATTAGAGATAATTTTCATAAACAATCATGGTATTCAGGCAAACAATTGTTAACGGTAACCAACAACTTTCAAACTCCCCTCTTCGATGGACTACCAAAATCAGAAAGCCATTATAAAACCCAATGAAGTCTTCACCTGATTCTCTGAACAAGGAAAGTTTAGAGTGAGGGTTGACATTTCACATTTAGCAAGTTGTTGAACAACTTTTCATGAGCCGACCCTGACTTTCAGAAAATGAGATGAAAATGGCAGAATTACCAATCTGAACACCCACAATCTGAACAAAGGAGCCGCTGCTCTTTTGAGGGTGCCACTGAGATGGCACAACTGGAAAGTCCAGATTACCTGACACATTAAATAACCAGTTTTCTGAGGTCAGGTCCAAACAGGTCTCTGAGTTTTTGGGAGTCAAGTCTATGTTGAAAATAAAGAGGGAGAAGAGGATATGAAGATGTAAAAACAAATCGTACTTTTTCACATCACATGGCACTTGTGCCAATGTGGCTACTGTGTGTTAACATCAGGGAGTCCTTCCTCCTGCAAACCAAGAGGGAGTCTCTCCAAACTAGAAGGGAAGTGTGTTTGCTTCCACATCAATTTAGCTTTGGAGATAGTCTATTAGTGACATTTGCCCCTTTCTCCAAAAACAATGATATGTTTTGTTTGCTAACAGCATATATATATTTTTTTAAGTAAGACTTGATAAAAATAGTCTTTCAAAGTGTACAGCCACCAGAAGTACACAACTATCAAAAATGCACACACTTCACTTGGCATCCCCAGCACCTTCAGCTTTCTGTGCCTGATCTGTTTTGGTACCTCCATTTTCTGTATGGTGATTCCCATCCTTGCCAGCATCAGCTTTCCCCATTTTCCCTTTGGGTACCTTCTCTCCCTTTGGAGGGACCATTTTAGGTTTAGGCTCTGGCTTTGGAGGAGCACGTTTAGCAGACAACCTTGTGGATCTCCTCCGAGGTTCATCCTTCACTTTGGCATTATCTCCCTTAGCATCCCTGTCACCCTTGGTCTTGGGAATGGTGGTTTCGGCAGTGGGGCGCAGGCACTGGACGAGGGGACAGTGCCACACACCAGGAATCATTCCCCACAATGATATCTAGTATAATGTAACCAACTCTATGATGAAGACTGATATGAGCAGCCAATATACTGAAAGAAGGCTTCCTTAAGATGTGGCTTTCTTTCAATATATCAGACACTCAGGCAAGGCTTGCTTGATTTCTACTGGGTCTGAATCTTATATCTGGCTCATCTTCTGACCTCTAGTTCTTTGGACTTGAGCAAGTCACCTTCTCTATTTTCTGCCAATCCTGATGCACATCAACAGTCTATCTTTTTACCTGCCAGATTTTTCTGCCTAACTGCTTGTCATCCATCCTGCTGATCTTGGTTCATAAGCCCTTCAGTTACATGATTTAGAAGCCTCCTGCCTGACAACTATCCTGTGGATTGGTACTGTCCACTTCTACAACTGTGTAATATAAATCTCTCTTTATATATTGAAAAAAACAAACAAACATGAGAGCCATGTCTGACTTCCCCTGGCTTCACAAGGAGGAAAGAGAATCAAACTTAAAATCAGCCCAGGCTGATTCCTATGAATTGGAGGTCAGACAAGCTTCCACCCTACAACCTTCTTTACTTCTGACATCAACCATTCCTTACATAGCACTCTCTGCTTCACATCTGGGTTAGATGATGCAATGCAGTGGATGACCACACAGAACTCATAACAACATTCACAATTATGTGTTGTTGTTTTTTTAGGGAAGTTAACAGGGTACAATTCAGGATCAATACCAATACAGGATGTAGCAATTCTAGTCAGGAGTGCCTCTTGTCTATCATACTGCAGGCACACCTCACTCTAGTCTTTGGCGTCTCAACCATATGTTCCCTTGACCTCTGCCCTGCTCAGGCATGTGTTACAAAGTTATTTTATCCAGTCTGTGAATGCCCAAAGGGTACATTGTGCAAGCCAGTCTTCTGCCCATAGGCACTCAGCTTTATTCATTTTGTAGGCCTAGAGCCAGAATATGCTCTGTCTCTCCATGCTACCACCTCTGCTGTCACCTCTGCAGTCACTGTTTCTCTAGGTAGGGATCCCATGTGTCACTCATGCTCTTCCCTCTAGATGGTCCTGGGATCGCTCATCTCTGCTTCTGAGATGGCTCTTTTTAAACCTAGCTGTAGGGCAACAGTAACCAGTCCCAGCCTTAGAGTACTGTATACCTTATTTGCATGGTCCCACCAAATCACTTGGTAGGAATTAAGAAGACTTTGGATAGAAAAGAATTTACTGAATATCAACTAAATTCAAGGCATACTATACATATATATTTATTGTTGATTAGTGCCATTGAGTTGGAGCACCTGGTGGATTTGAATCACCTACGTTGAGGTTCAAACTGACCTTTCCTTCCAGTGCTTATCATCCCATAGCACCACACCAGGACTCCTGCATGTAGCTCTGTAGGATAAGCATGGGCTTGCGACTCACTATTTTGGTGGTTCAAACCCATCAGCCACTCTGAGTCAAAACACACTTGAAGGCACTTAAACAACAACATATATACACATTGAGCCCTGGTAGAATAGAGTATTACAAACTAAGCTGCTAATCACAAGGGCAGTACTATGAATTCACCAGTCGCTCCATGGGAGAAAGTTGAGGCTTTCTGCTTCCTTAAAGACTTAGAGTCCTAGCAACCCTATACAGCATCACTATGACTCAGAATCCACACGATGTCATACAACCACTACCACCATATATACATATATGTTTCACTGGCTTTGCTTCTCTAGAGAACCCAGCCTATGAAAGTGATGAACTCACAATCAAGAGAAATGCCAAATGATACATTTTAATAATAGTCACAGTAAACAGACAAAATAATTAGAAAGAGCTGAAAAGATTTGAACAATAATATCAATAAGCTGTGCTCATGGACATATGTAGAAACTTGCAACTAACAATTAAAGGATAAATATTCTTTTAAAGTGCACATGGGAAATTTGAAAAACAGACAGACAATGAACCACAAGGCAAATTCCAAGGAATTTAAGAGATTTTTTTTCTTTCAAAGAGAAAACAACTACTGGATACAATGCAAAGAAGATTCAATTCAGTAAGAAAAAATAAGTTAAAACACATACAAAGAACTTGCCGTTTGGTGGCAGGTGAAACAGAGACAGGTAGGGGAGGCTCCTCAGTGGAAGCATGGATAAACCAGAGAAGCCACTTTCCAGAACAGCCCCAGAGTTTTGGATCTTGTCCAAGGTTCTGTGTGCCAGATTCCCGCACCCACAGGTGGAGAAATCTAACTGTGAAAAGCAAAATACAGCGATTGCTGGATTGATCTGGACATGGGACATGGGATACTCACAGCGACCCATCAGACTGGACGGGAACTCAGAGGGTGGGGCCACATCCAGTCTGGTACAGTGAGTGACACAGCGCAAAAAAAAAAAAAAAAAAAAAAAACCAACAGAGCTTCTGGAAAACGAGGTGTGACAGACTACATACCTTTCCATTCTCCTCTTCCCTGTCATAACCTCACTGCCCAGCTGGGGCACAGTAAGGCAGGTGGGAGTGCACCCCCAAAAGCATCCAGCATTGCGCCCACAGTTTTCCCATGGCACAGGGAGGAGGTCCCTGGGAGGAGCCACATTGGTCCCACAGACATCCTTTGGCGGCATCTTACACATCTGTCTCTGAGACCCAGCCCTAAAGTTGACCTGGGCAGGACCCTTTATACCTGACTTACCTAACAAGAAAAAAAAAACAGGCCTGGCCATATAGCCAAAATGTATGTTTAACTTGTAAAACCTCAATATAAAAGGCAAGAGCCAACACCAACTATTGTATGTAAGTGTGCAGTTATTTTGAGAATTACGCTGTGCAGATGTATATACCTACTAGATCTTCAGAGATACAAGTAGGGGACAATCTTTCTTCCATTCATTTCTCAATATCTATCTGTGCACCTCCACAGCGGTGACTAGAGGAGGGGCCTGAGCGAGTGAACACCCCACCCACCACTGGAGGTTTCTACAGTGAATGCACACTGACCTGTGCAGCAAAGGCTACTGGGCAGTCAGCTATGGTTCTATCCTTGTTTTTGAGTGGTGGTTTTTGTCTCTGCTTTTATATTGTTTCTGTTTTTGGTCCTTTTGAGCTTACTTTTTTCCTAGAGGTGTGAGCTTTCTCCTCCTACCTTACCCAAGAAGAGACAGAAATAGTATCCATATAGTCAAATTACAAGCATACCCCATAATATCACACCATCTGGACAGGAACCAATAACAGCTGCTAGGCATTACATGTGAAAAGGTAAGCCTATCTTCAGATCACATCCACCAGGACACACTCAGTAAGCTTAACAACAGAGCAACATACATTCATTTAACCATTAAAACCCCACTTAACTACTGTAAATGTCAAGAAAAAAAACAACAAAAGAGCTCAGTGCATGTCCAAAAACAGAAAAGAGTAACTGCGACAAATGAGCTCGAGGCAGACATAGACTCCCCATTAGAACAAGAGCAGGCTTTGGATCTGCCTGAGAAGGAATTCAGAAGATTGATATGCAGACAAATTTAAATAAAAAGGAAGAAGTCAGGAAAGTGCTACAAGAGCAATCAAACAAAATAGATATAACATTGGAAACAGTTCAAAACCTGTAAAAAGAGGTACAGATGATTAATAATAAAATATCAGAAATGGACAACACACTGAAGGGGCAAAGGAGTAGAATTGAAAAGATGGAAGCCAGAACAAGTGAGCTGGATGACAAATCTCTCAATACTGCTAAGATAGAAAATCAAGCAGAAAAAAGGAATAAAAAATCAAAACAGAGTCTAAGATTCATGCTGAATAACATGAAGAGGAATAACTTAAGAATTATTGGCATTCTGGAACAGGATGAAACACAGAAGTCCACAGAGGAAGTAGTTGAGTATCTTCTGGAAGAAAACTTACCTAACATCTTGAAGGATGAGAAGATAAACATTCAAGAAGCTAAACAAATCCAAGGAATGATAGACCCCCAAAGAAAATCACCAAGATATATCATAATCAAGTTCTCCAAAAATCAAAGACAAGGAAAGAATACTAAAAGCAGCCAGAGAAAAGAGAAGTGTTACCTACAAAGGCAAGCGAATTAGATTAAGCTCTGACTTCTCAGCAGAAACCATGCAGGCAATAAGGCAATGAAAAGACATATATAAAACCCTAACAGAAAAAAAAAAATCTGCCAACCAAGAATCGTCTACCCAGAAAAACTGTCAATCAAATACAATGGTGCAATCAAAACATTCCAAGATAAACAGAAGCTAAGAGATTTTGTCAAAGCCAATCCAGTGCATCAAAACATCCTAAAGGGAGTTCTTTGTAATGAAAACCAACAAGAACAGACAAATCCAGAGATTGACAGACATGGCAACACTATCCACAACTCAGTTGACAGATACTAGAGTTCAGAACAAAAAAAAATTACAACAAGGAATTCAGAGGACCTGCGAGGTCAATCAAAGATCAAAATATCAACAATGTCAAAGAAGGGAAAAACACAGCAACAGAGACCCAGGTGGTGAGGAGGTCAGGTAGTGTGCAAGATGCAATAGACTGTCTTAAATTCAGGGGAAAGTTAATAGACTATAGAGTAACCACGCCCCCAGAATTAATACTTTACAACTTACCATGAAAATGGAGATCCAAGCAGAACAAGGAAACATTGAAACTAAGAAGAAACTGGCAAGAAATAGCACAAAAACTCAGCACAATAAGGCATTCAGAACAAAGGATTGAATACAACAAAAATTAACATAATGACAACAATTAATTCAAACCTATCGCTAATTACACTAAATGTCAATGGATTAAATGCACCAGTGAAGGAACAGAGAGTGACAGAATGGATAAGAAAACAAGACCCTTCAATATGCTGCCTGCAAGAGACACATGTTACACACAAAGACAAAAACAGACTAAAAGTTAAAGGATGGAAAAAAATATGCCAAGCTAACTGCATAAAAAACAAGCAGGAGTGGCAATACTAATCTCTGATAAAATAAATTTTAAATAAAAAAACACCATAAGAAATAAATAAGGACATTATCTCATGATTAAAGGATCAATTGAGCAAGATGACATAACCATAATAAATATCTATGCTCCCAATGAAAGAGCATTAAGATATACAAAGCAAGGCCTACTAGAATTGAAGAAAGAAATAGACAAATATACAATTATAGTGAGAAAATTTAATACACCACTTTCAAAAAGGGATAGAACAACCAGAAAGAAACTTGACATGGATGAACCTTGAGGACATTATGCTGAGTGAAATTAGTCAGTTACAAAAGGAGAAACACTGCATAGGACCATTATTGTAAAAGATTAAATAAAAGACAAAGAACCCATACTAAATGCAGAGGGGGTGGTGGTGCGGGATTCTTTGCTGGTTATTTGGATGTAGGGGTGGGGTGAGGGGAGGGAGGGGAAGATGGAGCACAGGGCAGGGAATTGTCACAGGATAGTTTGGGTGCTCTGAGTATCAATACACTGGAAGGTGGAGGGGAATGGAAGAACAAGGTGGATGGGAGAACAGTTAGGCAGGTTTGTATGGACTAAGTGGGGCAGATGTATGCACAACCTTGGAACAACAGAGCTCTGGGATACAGAGATTAAGGCATGGTTTGAATGGGTAAATGAGGGAAAATAATGTTAAGATGCTTGGCTGTCTTTTGAATCTTGGTTTCTCTTACCTACTATTGTAAAATATACTGTTGTAAAATAAAATACTATTGTAAAATAGACTCTTGAGGGGGAGAGAAAGGAATAGCCAGAAATATCACCATAGAAAGCTTGTAAGTGTATCTTCTGCCTATAACTGATTGGAATACCTAAAATGGGACTAGAACTTGTCCAGTGAAGGGAGGCATCCTGAGGAGCCTCTGCATTGCATAAGACCGTAGGTTGAGTCCTGATCCTTATCCAGAACATTTCAAGGTAGGAGATTTCCACTGAAAGGACAAGCAGACCAGCCTGGAATGGCTAGAAGAAACAGAAGATACTTCTTGAAAGTATGTAAATAATTAAGAAGAATACTCATCACATAGCAAACACTAATAGGTACTGTTACTATGCTGTAATATGTTTGAAATATTTAATTAAAACCTAAATGAGGAAAGCATGACAAAAACAGTTTTTTAGTTTTATTGCTGTTCATTAGTTGCCACTGAGCTCAAACTCACAGCACCCTTATGTATAACAGAACAATTGATGCTCCGTCCTGAGCTATCTTAATGAATATCAGTATGTTTTGAGTTTATTGTTTCAAATGTTGCATAGTGCCTTTGAAACCAGGATTCTCATATCATCTTCTAGCACTGTGATCCATATGATTTCCATTGGATACATTTCAAAAGTAGATTTTTCAGGACTTTCTTCCTAGCTGATTCTGAATTTAGTCTCAAAACTCTGTTAAAATCCTGTGCACCAAGGGTAACCATGTTGGTATTTGAAGTATTGGTGGCATCATTTCCAGTACAATCCACAGTATGACATAATGGCAGGTGGTAGACAATCTACTAGGTATAATTTCAAAGAACTGAATAAAGCCTAAATTTTGATAAAGTGTCACGATTAAAGCTTGTCTCTATGGATGAGGTATTGTGGACACATGAAAAGGGCACACAAGTGGCTCAAGATTCAAGTATGGCTTTCTGAAGGAGGATTTACAGCGCTAGGATCGGAAAATCCTAAAAGAAAGCACTACCCTGTTGAAATTTTGACCACTGCATTGAAGGAGAAATCATTTCAGCTTTCAATTACTCTGAGCTCATTGACCCAACACCACAATGCAGTTACTATTTTCTAAACAACTTTATTGTCCACCTTGAAGTCTAAAGTGACATCTGCCATACATCTCCAAATGCTTCATCATAGAAATGAAAATGAGGCTATATTTCCCAAGGGAAAGGGAAAAGATGAAATAGAGACACCAACATAAGAATTGACAAATTGTCAGGATAGAGGTAAAATATCACACAAATATTCAGTAAGGCCCCCGCCCCTTCAGGGAAAGGGTCTCAGCTAGACACATACTAAAAACCTATGAGAAATGATCAAAGCAACCATGGAAAAGAATTACACTCATTTAAATGGGGAATTATGAATATAATCTTGATCTGTTTACAGAAGATGAGAATCTTGATCAAAATGCTCAAAACTATGAGAATTACAGTGACTTCACTTGCATGGAAAACAGGGAACTATTTGACAGAAAAAAAATAATAGCTTTGCTGCTAACCTTATATCTCTTATCTCATAATTCTCAAATTTAATTTATATTTGGAAAATGAATTGAATTACTTTTCAAAAAAGATTTTTCAAGATCTGTGACTATCAACTTCAAATTTGGATGATCAAATCCTACAGAAGTAGGAGGGGCTTCAAAAAGTTCATGGAAAAATAGAATTAAAGGATTGTGGAATTTTCCCATGAACTTTTTGAAGCTCTCTAGTATGTGTGCCCAAGTATGCATAAGTAGGTTTGCATATGAGAGACGCTTCTTCGTCATGTAGACAGTATCCCAGTGTTTTTTCAAATTTGGTTCATAAATGAATAATTTGGAAAGCAAAATATAAATTATCTCAGAAAGAACATTTCAAATGAGTGTTAAGTCCCCAGGCTAGTCAACAAAATTCATCCTCTTTAATGGATGATAGAAAGCATAACTTGTAAACTTGAAGGTGTCATGTTGTAGTAAGAACAGTTTATTTGGAGCAAAAAAACCTACAATTTGAGCCGTGAATGTTTACAATGCTGCTGAATACCAATCCTTCATTGTACCCTTGAAATTCAGAAAATTGCACAATCTACATATTCCTGTTTTTATTGATTCCTTTCTTCCTTCCCCTCTCCCTAGGATCTCATTCTCCTACCATTGTTTGTAAATATGATCAAAACCCAAAATGAAGTTAGCACAATGAATATTGTTACAACATTCAATGGTTTAGGGAGGGGAGGGAAGACGGAGGCTGGAAGCAGTGTATGAGTAATAATATAGCAATAATTTTCATAGTGATTACAGGCATAAGCCATGGAGTCACATGGATCAGGCAACATTTAAATCACTGTCCTACCACTGACTAGCTCAATGGGTTTGGGTAAGTCACTGAATCTTCTGAAGCTTCAATGCCTTTATGCAAAAATGGCATTAAAATAGTGTCTTTCTCCAAGAGTTGGATTAAAGGAAAAAAATACATGTAAGTTGCTTAGTACAGTGCCTTAAACTCAGTAAATGATCAATGCATGTTTTCTATTGTCATCAAATAATTCATATTACACTCTATAAATATCAAGGAAAATGTTTTCATTGAATTTTAGTATACCGAAAAGGAAATGATTATGCCAAAGCTGCTCATTTTGGCACAGGTTATATCCAGTAACTCTTGTCTCCCTTCAACTGGTCACTGAAACCAGTATTCTGATGCTCACTAAAGAACATAAAGAACAGATACAGTATGATTGTGTAAAAGACACATCCCATCAAATTCCATATGTATTTTTTTCTTGCATGTCTCTGGAATATGGAAATTTCCAGTGCTCCCAGCATACATAGCCCTAAAGTGAAAGGGTCATAATTATGTAAGTCCCACTATAAAATGGCAGAATCATCAAAAAACCTTAAACCATTGCTACTCTGGTAGCAATGTGGTTACAAGTTGGACTGCTAACTTTAGGGTCAGCAGTTTGAAACTGCCAGTTGTTCCAGGGGAGAAAGATGAGACTTTCTGCTCCTATAAAGATTTATAGCCTTGGTCATTATGACTTGGTACTGACTCCATGGCACATAACCAACCATTACTTGCTTAGCCAGTTTTCCTGGTGTAATCCTATCCTTGGAGAGAAGTTATTATTTTTATGTTTAAAAGCAATATCAACCAAGTGGTTTAAGAAACAACGGTGCCTACTTAGCATCCTGTGATGTATCTTTTCTAACAGATTTTTTGCTCTTTATATTTCTCACACACACACAAACATCCATTGAAAATCGGAACATCGAATGTATGAAGTATGAATCTGGGAAAATCGGAAGTTGTCAAAAATGAAATGGAATGCATAAATATCGATATCTTAGGCATTAGTGAGCTGAAATGGACTGGTATTGGCCGTTTTGAATCTATGACCACATAGTTTACTATGCCAGAAATGACATATTGAAGAGGATTGGTGTTGTGGCGATCGCCATCCTGCCAAGGAACAGAACAACGAGAAGCCTTATGCATGAAAAGTTCATTGTTTAGCAAAGCAACAATGAATGTCCCCTTGGTTGACAAAGCCACAAGGGGTATTTCATGCAGGGGCCCCGCGGTTTCTAGCTTTTCCTTGGAAAAATAGTTTATTTCTGATTTCCTTAGAGAAGTTTTAGAAAATTTTGCATAATCATTATATACTTTTTAGTAGTAACAAAATATAAAATATATTTTAAACAAACCTCACGTTATAATAGTTGCCTTTCACATTAACATTAACTTTCACACCATATTCAATCTTATGTAGTTATAAAAATTGTTTTTTACATTAACAATAAGTTTTAACATTAGAGATAACCACACTAGCTAAGTTTTAGCAATTCAAGCTTAAGATTGTAAGC
>NW_006408652.1:1561631-1565771 GCF_000296735.1 Chrysochloris asiatica | reverse complement strand
TTCCAACTCGATGGCACCTGGCAACAACAACAACAACAGTGTTGTTGTGCCCCCCATACCTATATTCTACTTAGCTGAAAATTGGGCCACAAGGTGAGTTCCTTTCCAGACCTGAAGTGTGGTTGAGGGCCATAGTCTCAGGTTCCTGCAGTCTCTTTCTGACTAGTACTTTCTGACTAGTACTTTCTGACTAGTACTTTCTGACTAGTACTTTCTGACTAGTACTTTCTGACTAGTAAGCCTGGTCTGTTGTTTTGTTTAATATAATTTGGAGTCTTGTTTCATATTTACAAAAGTCTCTTACGTGTTCTCCTTAATTTTACTGTTGCCCTCCTTTAAATCATTCTTCACACAAACTTAAATAATGCTTTAAAAGTGTAAGTCCTAAGCCATATTCCTCTCATGCTTAAAACCCTTGAGTTGGTTCTTATAATTAACCTTTAATAAAACTCAAAGTCAATATACATTAAATTTCTGATAAGGCCCTAAATGCCATCTTCCTGCATACCTTTCTGACCTCATCTCCAACTTCTCTTTTCCTTTGTCATATTCTAGTTACATTGGTCCTCTTTTGGTTCCTTAAACTTGCCATCCTGCTTGTGCCACGTGGGCTTTGAACATTGTGATTACCTCTGCCAGGAAGTCTCTCAATCCCTCAGTTCACAATTTTACAAAGCTCTTTAGTGATTGTCATTCAGATTGGTTCACACCTCACCTCAAGGAATCATATCTGACCACAGAATTTACCACAACTGTACTCAAATAATGCATGTGGCATACATGTTTTTCAAAGTGTGCAGCTCCTTTGTATGTTAGTTGCCTATGTGCATTGTATGCATGTGTACATTATATCCTTGTGTGCATTATTTGCAAAATATATGTAAGTTTATTTCCTATTCTCACTCTGTCACCTTCTATGACATAACTTAAATGTATTTTTTTTCAAGGGAATTATCATAATTGGAAATCATCTTGTTTACTTCTTTGTTTGCTGTTCATATATGTCTCCCAACTAGAATATAAACTGCCGAAGATCGGGTGTCTTGTCTGCTGTATTCAATAGGGGCTTGCTTATAACTAAAACACTGCCTGATACACTGTAGGTTCTTGATACATATTTTATTAATGAATGGATGAACAAAAAGGTCAACATAGTGCTCCAAAAATTAACTGCTATATATCTACTTTACATTGAAACCAAAAGCAAGATGAAAATGTTTGTTTTCCTGAATGTTTCCACATTCAGGAATGTTTCTTTGTCCAGGATGACTAACTGATTTTTGTTGATGTATGATCTGATGTAATTCAAGCACAGTTATTCAGTCCTAGTGAAATAACATTCTTACTCTCAAAATGAACACTCATTTCTATCATAAATTATTTATCCAGGCAAAGAATAGACAGCACTAATGTCAACTTCACAATAAATGATTATTTTTGGCATAGGCTATGATGGGGATCCATTTGATGTCAATAGCTTTGGGAGAGGACAAATTAGACAATGGACTTGCCATAAGATAGATTTAGGATGATTTATGTTGTCTTTGTTATCCCATGTAAAGAGATATAATTCACAAAGGGACAATGCGGGCATTGAATGCTAGCAATGAGTCTCCCCAACTCCATTCCCAGATGTCCTGGAGTATTTAACTATAAGCTCTCTTAGCTACCTTCTGTTATTGTGACCAATTTACATGGCTGTCCTCTCTAACAAACAATGAGTTCTTTATGGTAAATTGTGTGGGGATTGTGACCCATTCTCATATCCCCAATTCCTATCATGGTGTAGGTATTCAGTCAGTTTCTACAATCAAGAACTGAATACTACTTAGGCCTTTTGTTAGGCAGCAATTCAGGCTCTCTCTTCAGGTCCATTGGACTAAGCTAGAACAATAAAACTATCTCAGAGAATATCTTTCTGTTGTATCAGTTAAGATCATAGTATGACGTTTGCTGTGATTTTTCAGATATGCTAAACACTGTTCCTCAGGCTCAATAGCAAGATTGGACCTGGGAATCAGGGCTAAAATGACTACAGTGAGCGATTGTATCTCTGTGAAATGTTTTGGAATAAATAATCTTGAGAAATAGCTGAACTTTGATGAGGGGAATAGTTTTATTCAAAAGTTTCTCAATTACCCTGACATGAGTTTCCATCTACCACTAGTGAATGTTCTGATGAAGATCAAATAGAAGTTCCTGGACAGAGAAGAAGGGGGGAAATGTTGAACAGAAGTCAAAATCATAAAAAAGACCAGATTTACTAGTCTGATAAGGACTGATGGAACTCCTGAGAATATGGCACTTAGACACCCTTCACGACTGGAAATGAATTTATCAACAGGGATCAATTATCAGCCAAACAATGTACGGACAGGCTAAGTGAAGAAAGTGCTTCTCAACACTGTAAGACCAAACGGACAGTTGATTGGTTGGTTATGTGCCATAGAGTTGGTTCCAATTCATAACGACCCTGTCTATGGTTTCCGAGGCTGTTAATCTTTACAGGAGCAGAAAGCCTCATCTTTCTCCTGTGGAACAGCTGGTAATTTCAAACTGCTGACTTTGAGGATAGCAGTCCAACTGGTAACCACCACAGTACCAGAGATCCTGGGGATAACGTAGGGGAAGAAAAAGGAGAAAAGAATTTAAAATATGGGGGTGTAGAGAGCAAAGAACTAAGAAAACATGGAGGGAGAAAAGCATCATAGAAGTGACAGTAGGGCCCAGTATTTGACCAAAAACAAAGACCAAAAGGTAGAATGGGGTTGGAAAGAAAAACAAATGGAAACAGGGAACCCAGGGAGGAAGTCAGAAGAGTGCTGTTACATTGAGGGGAATGCAATTTGTCATGAAATAAAATGTGCATAAAACTGTTGAATGGAAAATGAATACGTTCTTTCACCAAAACTACACTCAAAAGTTAAAATAATTGTAAGTTAATGGTTTTTCAAAACATCATTACAGTTGGCAAGAAAAACAGAGGTATATAATTCCATGGATATTTGGGTTAGATGTCAATTGGTGAGACATTTTTGGAGGACAATTTATATAAAAAAATATTAAAACCTGTAAAACCAAGTAGGCCTCTTTACTCAGATATGTCACTATTTGGAGACTGTCCCCAAAGAAAGAAAAAATAACATATGGAATATCCACATGATGGAATAATAGACAACAGTTCAAATTCTTTGTCCGGGAAAATATTTAGGAATATAAAAAGATGTTCATGCTCTAGAGTTAGGTTTTTAAAAGCTAAGGAATAATACATATACACCAATTCTCATTTCAAAATGTATTCCAAATTCTCATTTTCAAATGAATATTGCTAGTTGAGAATTAACAAGGTAGCCAAGGAAAATAGAAAGAAAAGCATTTGAAACTGACTTTAAAATTCCTGGGGGCACCATCCGATCAACCTCCTCTGGCTTTACAAACCCAACATCAGCCCAAGGCAATTCCTATGAGGTAGATGTCACACATGCCTCCACCTTTACCAATTCTCACACCAGTCATCCATCCCTGGGCCACAAACAGTTCTCAGACAATACTTCCAATTAGGGGTTTATTAGGGAAGTTAGGTGGTGTTGTTGTTATTAAGTGCCATCAAGTTGGTTCCAACTGATGTCAACCCTGTAAAGGGTTTCTATGAAGCAGCTGGTAGGTTTGAACCACCAACCTTGTGGTTAGCAGTTCAGTGCTTATCCTGCAGTGCCACACCAGGGCTCCAATAGGGAGGTTTTCTGGTTACAGTTCAGAATCCTAAATGCTCAGGATACAGTTATTTTGGTCAGGCATGCCTGTCTCTGGTCATCATCCTTTCAGCCATATGACACTTTGACCTCTGCACTGCTCAGGCAATGTTACAAAGCTCATTTGTTGTTTTAGCACTCTCAATAAATATCCAAAGGCACACCACTGTACCATACGCCTCCTCCTGAAGGCACTCAACTCTAGTTCCATGGGTAGGCAAATCAAGCTCCCCAAATCAAATGACTAAAGACACCCAATCCAAGTGGGCCACCTGCCAAAAGGCACTGAGCGTTAGTAACTCTGTGTGCTGGGAAGCCCATGCTGAGTCTCATGCTCTGGCTCTTGGTTTTGCTGCTGCTCCCTTCCACACCTCTAGTGTCATAACTC
>NW_006408652.1:1560552-1561531 GCF_000296735.1 Chrysochloris asiatica | reverse complement strand
AGAATTACTGCTTTGTTCTTAACTATGAAACTTTAGGGTACTTTTATGTTCTTGTTTTTATTGTTAAATCAATTATATGTATGACCAGTTATAGTGAAAAATTATGTTTTTGATTATGAGTTGTAATTAATGTAATAGATGTTGGTGAAGTTAGAAGTTAAGATGTAGAACTTTGTTTAAAATTAACCTGACATTTTAAAGAGGATTAGAGAAACACAAATCAAGGCCAAACTAGACATTTCAGGGAGGATTAGAGAAAAACAAAATCACTTACAGAAGACAGACGTTATCAAAGTAGCTAAGGAGTATAGAGACGCAGGAATGTTTGATGACCTTGTGTTCCTCTTGTACCTTTAATGTAAGACTATAATACTTGATTCATTTGTAACTGCTTGTACATGACTATTGTGAGATCATAGTATATTCTAAATGGTATATAAGAAGCAAAAATTTTAAGCAAAGAGAGAGTCATCATCACCATCATCTGCCTGAGACTCAAAACGACCCATTGACTCCATGTAATTCATTTTGCCAACTCCACATCCCCCTTTGAGAGCCTCCTAATAATTGTCGAGGCTGGTTCCCGGCAGTGTTGCATTCTTCGTCAAAAAGAACATATCCAGATCAGTCATGAGGCACAACACTGTCTGTGATATCCATGCACCTACAAGGAAGCCCAGTTAATAACACTATTATTCAAATTTACACACCAACCACTAAAGCCAGTGAGGATGAAATAGAAGAATTCTACTAATTTCTTCAATCTGAAATTGATCAAACATGCAATCAAGATGTATTGATCATTACTGGTGATTGGAATGCAAAGGTTGGAAGCAAAGAGGAAGGGTCAGTGGTTGAAGAATATGGCCTTGGTGATAGAAATGATGCTGGAGAATGCAGGACAGAATTCTGCAAAATCAATGATTTGTTCATTTCAAATACCTTCTTTAGACAGCATAAGAGATGACTATACACATGG
>NW_006408652.1:1539372-1551997 GCF_000296735.1 Chrysochloris asiatica | reverse complement strand
TAGTAACTCTGTGTGCTGGGAAGCCCATGCTGAGTCTCATGCTCTGGCTCTTGGTTTTGCTGCTGCTCCCTTCCACACCTCTAGTGTCATAACTCTCTAGTCCCTGGATCAAGGAGGTTCAACATGCAGTGATCTCCAGGTTCAAAGGATGAGCTCCACTTTCCAATCTTCGTTCTTTTTTTCCCAAGCTTTTATTGTGAATTGAGTGATAGTTTACATTGGAGAACATCGGTTTTGCACTCATCCTATAATATTTTGTTTCATTGCAATGATTACAATGTCCTCCATTCATCATCTTTTAACAGTATTTGTTTCTATTCCCTCTGCTGCTATTTTATTATTATTATTAATTTTTTATATACACAAAAAACTCAGGAATATACCATCATTTAAACAACCAAAGGGACGCTTCACTCTTAATGGTGGTGAGATACCCCATTCCTGCTTCTGAAATGGTTCATTTTATACCCAGTAAAATGACAAAACTGATTTCCAAGTTTCTACAATCATAATTAATCCTGTTAACAACCACTCACAACTAATTCATATAATCCTATTAGCATCATCCTCCACCTTTTTTAACACAGGCCCATCGGGAACGCACAAAACATACCCAATCTGCATGGTTCAACCTAGTCATTTGGTGGGATTTACAAAGACTATGGCTAGAAAAGCTGCATAAAGTAAATCACTATAGCACTATAGCACACCAATGACTTACAAAAAACAGCTGGATACTGTGCTATTTTTTTTCCCTCTTCTAAAGTAAAGATTCCAGTCAGCATCCAATAAGGGGATGCAGCCCTGGCACATCCTTGGAAATCCATGTACTACTGTGCTGCACCAAAAGCACTGCCGAACCATAGCCTGCCATGTTCCTTGACCAGAGAGTCATTCTCCCATTACAGATTTAGAATGAAAACATCTATTGAGCTATTTAAGGAGCTCTGGTAGCATAGTGTTACGAACCGGGCTGTGAACTGCAAGGTCAGCAGTTCGAAACTACCAGCTGTTCTGTGGGAGAAAGATGAGGCTTTCTGCTCCCGTAAAGATTTATAGCCTCAGAAACCCTGTACAGGGTCACTATGAGTCAGAATGGACTCCATGCACATAACCACCACTGAGCTATTTAAAGTGTTCATTTAGTTTATACTGCAGCAATTTATAAGATGTACTATCACACAATAACTGTCCATTTATCTTCAAAATGCCCATTCATTAATAGCTTTTAATGAACTGCAGTATGCTAAGCAGTGCTAAGCAATGTGGATAAGCATGGTGGCTCCATATGATAAGCACTAGACTACAAACCAGAAAGTCTGAAGTTCCAGCCCACTAGATGCTTTGCAGGATAAAGATGAGGCTTTTTAAAGCTTCTGCAAAGATTTAAAAAGCCTTGTGAACTCTTACAGGGTCACTGACTCAAAAGCACATAACAACAACAAGAAATGTGGAGTATAGTTACACATGGACTTTCTCTGGTAATTTTGTATCCATCTAGTCACAAAATACACCCCATTGTCATTGCTAAAACTTTTAAGATTAAGCTTATTGTTGTTGTTATTAAATACTGTCGAGTCAGTTCCAACCCATGTTGTTGTTGTTGTCAGGTGCCATCGAGTCGGAACCGACTCATAGCGACCCCATGCACAGCAGAACGAAACAATGTCCGATCCTGGGCCAACCTCACTACCGCTGCCCCACTTGAGTCCATCAATGATGCCACCTGGCTGATCCATCTCGTTGGGGGTCTTCCTCTTTTTCTCTGACCCTCCACCTTACCCAGCATGACATCCTTCTCCAACGATTGTTTCCTCCGGACAATATGTCCAAAGTAGGAGAGACGAAGCTTAGCCATCCTGGCCTCCAAGGAGCACTCTGGCTGCACTTCTTCCAAAACAGATCTATTGGTTCTTTTGGCAGTCCATGGCACTTTCAGTATTCTCCAACACCACAAATCAAAGGCATCAATTCTTCTACGATCTTCCTTATTCACTGTCCAGCTTTCGCATCCATATGAGGCTATTGAAAACACAATGTCCTGGGTCAGGCGCACCCTAGTCCTCAAACTGACATCTCTGTTCTTCAATACTTTAAAAAGTTCCAACCCATAGCAACCCTAATAGGGTTTCCAAGGGGCAGCTAGTGAGCTTGAACCGCCAACCTTGCAGTTCAAACGGCTTTGCAGTCTGGTGCATTAATCCACAGTGCCACATCAGGACTCAGCACATAGGCAATGAGTATATTCATTTAAAAATGTATCAAATACATTCTTTATGAAGAAATGGCATAATGATTGCATCAAAGCCTAAAGTTATCTCACTAAAACAAATTCCTTTAGAGGGGACATAATTTATTGATGATTAAATGACAATCCGTGTGGAAATGTGCAACAGTGTTTATAAAAGACGTTTTACTGACAATATGTACTTTGCAAAGTCTAGTGCTCAGGACAGATACACTATAATAATTGAAATATTTTTCTCTTTTACACTGAATATTTTATGTTATCTATGAAATTAGATCTGAATTTTAAACACAGATAATGAATTACAGTTGATTCTGCTTAACTACTGATAAGATCCCGATTAAAAATGAAAAGCATGTTCTTACTACACAATGTTTCCTCTATCCCAAAACTTAGCATAGGGACTTGCAAAGAGTAGACAAGCAAGGATTTTCAGATGATAGTGATAAAAAGCCACACTTTTGTAGAAGACATATAGCACTGCAGACTTGAGAGAGAAAAAGTCTGTAAGAACTAAGTATAAACTTTGCTAAGAAAAAAAAAAAAAAAATGAGAGAATGACAGAGCTTCTGGCAGAATGACCTTCCAGGCCACACAGTAAAGGCGTTCTGCTGCAGGAGCCTGTAAGTCACAGGCTGTGAAGAAATAATAGATGCTGTGGAAGAATCTAGTGAGTCCAGAGATAATTTGGGGTCATCCTGAAAATGGGCTGTACAGTGATGGCTGTGTATTTCTGCAAAGAGGACAATAATATATCCTCTCCAAGACTGAATAAAGTGATACTGAGTTCACACAATGAAAATTGTGCTTACAGAGGGTGGAGTGCCAACAAATCAAACACACAAATAGGGACAGGGAAGAGTTTTTACTAGTTTTTGAAAGATTCTTCTGTCCTAGGCAAATAGTTTTGCTATTCCAAATAATAATAAGCATGACACTAAATGTATCTTTCTGGTAAGCAGAAAACCAGCATGCTTTACCTAAGCAAGTCAACTTGGACAAAATGGTCAAACAAAGTGTACAAGACAAAAGATTTTGAGTAAGTAAAAAAGGCTAGAAGCTCCTATATGAAAACCAAAAGCAACTTGTGACTTCCTGTAGTTTTTTTCTTTCTTAATTCAATCAAATCCTATTTATTTATAGACAACCTGTGCTTTAAATATTCTAAAATTTTAAATTATCTTATATAAGTATACATCTTTAAGTGCCACTGAGTCGGTTCCAATGTATAGCGACCCTGTATAGGATATCTGAGGAGCGACTGGTGAATTTGAACCACCAAACTTGAGGTTCACAGTCCATTGATTATCAGAGTATCACTAATCCTACAGCATAATACCAGGATACCATGTGTGTATACATATATGTATATATATAATTCAATCACATGTTTTTCTTTATAAGAAAAAATTGATTTGATGTGAGTTTAGAAAAGAAAAATGAATTGAAGGAATAAAAGAAATATATCACTTCACATAAATACTTCTTTATCACAAGAAATTGTATCCCTTAAAATACTCATCTAAGAGTAATAAAAGAGATTATAACAACATAAAGAGATAGGAGTCGTTACTAGTTGCAATTAAATGATTCAAATTTGCACAGTATTAATTGATTTCTCACTGCAAAAGATGAATGCATTAGCTAAACCATATGTTCTACCATTTCCCTTCTTCCCACTCCCCAATTTTTGTGTTATGTTATTCATTTTACACTGTCAATTTTTAATACTTTTATCTAGTTTTATGACTCTAATTTCCACATTTTCTTTGGCTATTAGTTCTATTGATTCTCGTTCTGCTATTAATTATGAATTCAAATCTCACCAACTGGACACTCCCAGCTTCTCTAATACTAAGATTTTTATTTTAAATCATCTTATAATTTGTTATAAATTTCTTCACGAAGCAGACTTTTATTTGCTTACTTGTTTTAGTTCTTTCCACTTTGAGAATGTCTGCCTGTAGCCTTATATTTGATTGATCTATTTTTTAGTATAATATTCCTGAGTCTCAATTTCTTTCCCTTGGGAAGTTAGAGGTATGTTTTCATGATCTTCTGGCCTTCCAAATCTTGTTGAGAAACACAGAAAGTAACCAGATTTTTCCTCCACATAGGTGATTTACTCTTCTGGCCTGGATGCCTCAGGAATTCTCTTTGTCTTTTTCTCTATCTTTTTGAAACCTACAGATTCAACAACTGAAGAAGAAGAAAATTTCAAGCATTCTGTACTGCATTTTTTGCAACACTCTGTTTCAGTCTACAGATCTGAAATTATAATGCTATGTGTTCTTTGTTTAGGACTATTTTGTTAAGAAGATGGTGTGCTTCAAGAGTGCAGGGACTGTGACCTCCTAGACACTAGTGATATCCCTCAGTGCCTAGAATGGTCTGGTGCATTGCAGATAAAAAATATATATGTATTGAATGAGTGCTGTTGAATAAATCTTTTCCTTATTTCAGAAAATGTATCTTGAAATATAGTTCTATGTGCTCTATTTTCACATACAGCATTTTGATATGAATTATGAACAATCACATGTAATGTGCATGATGTTGCTGTTGTTAGGTGCCATGGAGTCTGTACCAACTCATAGCGACTCTGTGCACAATAGAACGATACACTGCCTGGTACAGCACCAGCCTCATAATCTGTGCTATGTTACAGCCCACTGCTGCTGACCCTGTGCCAATCCATCTTGTTGAGGGGATACCTCTTTTTTCCAACCTTTCACTTGATCAAATATGATATCTTTCTCTAAGGACTGGTCCCTCCTGATAATATGTCCGAAGCATGAGAGATAAAGTTGGGCCATCCTGGTTTCCAAGGAACATTCTGACTACTTCTTCCAACACAAATTTGTTTGTTCTTTTGGCAGTCCATAGTACTTTTAATATTTTCATCCAACATCATAACTCAAATGTATCAATTCTTCAACAGTCTTCCTTATACACTGTCCAACATGCATATGTATGCGAAGTTACTGAAAATACTTAGGTTAGCCACACCTGAGGCTTCAAACTGACATCTTTGCTCTTGAAAGTTTTAAAGAGGTCTTGTAATAATGCAATAAGTCATTTGATTTCTTGACTGCTGCTCCATGATCAATAATGGCGGATCCAAAATAAATTAAATCTTTGAAAACTTAAGTCTTTCTCCATTTATATGGATGCTGTTTATTAGTCCAGTCTTGAGGATTTTTGTTTTCTTTATAATGAGGTGCAACCAAAACTGTGGTTTTTGATCTTCAGTAAATATTTTAAGTCCTCTTCGCTTTCAGCAAGCAAGGGTGTATCATTTATATATCATAGGTTGTTAATGAGACTTCCTCTAATCTGGATGTTACGTGTTTCTTCATATAATCCAGCATTTCAGATTATGTGCTTAACATACAGATTGGATATGTATGGTGAAAGAATACATCCCTGGCACACATTTTTCCTAATTTTAAACCACTCAGTGTTACCTTGTTCTGTTCCAACAACTGCCTCTTGGTCATTGTACAGGTCCCTCATGAGCACAGTGTTCTGGAATACTCATTCTCCACAATGTTGTCCATAGCTTGTCATGATCCACACAACAGAAATCCTTTGTATAGTCAATAAAGCACAGGTAAACATCTTTCTGGTATTCTCTGCTTTCAGCCAAGATCTATCTGACATCAGCAATTATATCTCTCGTTCCATGTTCTCTTCTGAATCTGGCTTGAAACTCTGGGAAATTCTCTGTCAATGTATGGTCACAGTCATTTTTGTATTATCGTTAGCAAAAGTTTACTTACATGCAATATTAATGATTTTGTCCAATGATTTCCACATCCTGTTGTGTCACCTTTCTTTGGAATGGGCACAAATATGTGTCTCTTCCAGTATGTTGGTCATGCTGTTGCCTTCAAAATGTCTTGGTATAGATGAGTGAGTGCCTCCAGTGCTGCCTCAGTTTGTTGAAAGATTTCAAATTGTATTCCATCAATTCCTGGTGCCTTGTTCTTTGCCAATGCCTTAAATGCACCTGTGACTTCTTCCTTCAGTACCATTTTCTCTTCATCATATGCTACCTATTGAAATGGTTGAACACTGACCATTTGTTTCTGGTACAATGTCTGTGTATTCCTTCCATCTTTTGGTGTTTTCTGCATCATTAAATATTTTACCAATAGAATCCTTCAATATCACAAGTTAAGACTTGAAATTTTTCTTCAATACTTTCCGTTTGAGAAATGCTGAACATGTTCTTCCTTTTTGGTTTTCTAACTCCAGATTTTTCACATTTTTAAATAATATTTGACTTTTTCTTCTTGAGCTACCCTTTGAAATTTTCTATTCAGCTTTTTTGCCTCCTCATTTTTTTCCCATTTGCTTTATCATCTCTGTACTGGACAGCATGTTTCAGTCTCTTCTGATATCCATTTTGGTCTTTTCCTTCATTCTTGTCTTCTAAAAGAACATCTTGTATGATGTTCTTGATGTCATCCCACAACTCTTCTGGTCTTTGGTCTTTTGTGTCTAATGAATCAAATCTTTTCTTCAGATGATCTCTAAATTCAGATGTGGTGTGTTCAGTATAATATTTTAGCTCTCGTGGACTAGTTTTAATTTTCTTCAGCTGTAGCCTGAACTTACATAAGATTGCTTGATAGTCTGTTCCACAGTATGTCCGCAGCATTGTTTTGGCTGATAGTATGGAGCTTTGTCAGGATCTCCTTCCACAGATATAGTCAATTTGATTTCTGTGTATTGCATCTGGCGAGGTTCATGTGTATGTAGTTTAAAGCAAGTATTTGCAATGAAGAAGCCATTGGTCTTGCAAAAGTCTATCATGCAATCTCCAGTATTGTTTCCATCACCAAGGCCATCTTTTCCAACTATTGATCCTTCCTCTTTGTTTCCAAACTTTGCATTCCAGTTGACAGCAATTATCAATACACCTTGATGGCATGTTGATCAATCTCAAACCTAAGAAGCTGACATAATTCTTCTTCAGTTTCATCATCACTGGATTTAGTGGTTGTGTGTAAATTTAAACAATAGTGATATTAACTAGTCTTCCTTGTAGGCATATGAATATTACTCTATCGCAGACAGTGTTGCACTTCAAGACAGATATTGATATGCTCTTTTTGTAGATGAATGTGAAATCATTCCTCTTCAACTTGTCATTCCAAATATAGTACACCATGTGACTGACTGTCAGATTCTAAACGGACAATACCAGTCTATTTCAACTCACTAATACATAGGATATAGATGTTTATGTGTTCCATTTCACTTTTCCCATTGTCCTAGATTCATATTTTGTACTTTCTATATTCCAATTATTAATAGATGTTTATAGCTGTTTCTCTTCATTTTGAGTTGTGGCCCATTAGGAAATGAAGGTCCCAAAGGCTTATTCCATTTACGTCATCACAGTCAACAATACTTTGAGAAAGCAGCTCTTCCCTAATCATATTTTGACTTATTTCCAACTTAAGGGGCTCATCTTCTGGCGCCATATGTGACAATATTCTGGTGTTCTTCGCCAAGTTTAGATATTCAATATTCTGGTGCTGACAGTGTGCCATTGCTGTTCATAAGGGTTTCAGTGACTAAATATTCCGAAGTAGTCTGTCTCTCCTTCTTAGTCTGTCTTCATCTAGAAGCTCAGCTGTCCACCATGAATGACCCTGATGGTATTTAACATACCGGTGGAATAATTTCCAGAATCACAGAAACAAGCAAGCCAAGATAGTACAACAAACTGACAGATTGAGTGGTGGATAATGTTCAAAGGAAACTAAATGTCAACGTAGTTGTGCAGTTTGAAAAAACCTATATAATATGTGCATTATTTGCATAAAATATGATGATTTGTATGCAATGTCTTATTCCTCTGTTTCTTTTTGTTCCTTTCTTAGCACTCTGATGACTTTGTCATCCACAGTCACTGAGTGTTTGAGCTATTATCTTGCTGGATTCTCTTGTTGTTAAGTGCAGTGGAGTGACACTGTATAGGGTTGAGCAAGGTAGATGGTTCAAATGCTTCTCAGAAACCCTATACAAGGTCACTATGAGTCATAACCAACTCCATGGCACTTAGGAACAACAACAAATTTGGTGTTATGGGCTGAATTGTATCTCCTCAAAATATGCATTGGTTTCCTAGCTCTCATACCTATAAATATGACCCTGTTTGGAAATTAAAAGTTTCTTGTATTTTATTAATGCGGTCACAGTAATATAGGATGAATTCTAAAACTAATCACTTCTGAGTTATAAAAATAAAACAGACACAGAGGCATATACAGGGTAAGATAGATGCCGTTTGAGGATCATCTGGAAGTGATATAACTTTGGGATACCAAGTAATACCTAGAGCTACTGACAAGGAAGGAATCAACACAGCTAAGACTCTGATTTGGACTTATAGTCTTCAGACTGTAACAAAATAAATTTCAGAATTCTGAGGAAATAAATGCCTGTTCTTTAAAGCCATTCACTTGTAGCATTTGTGCAACAATAGCACTAGGAAACTGAGACAGTCCCAACTTAGTGTACAGTTCTAAAATCTTCATTTCTACCAGTCAGCTCTGGATTTTACTGTCTCTGTTTTCCTCAGCAGTCATTTCTACTATATCTTTATCAAAAAGATAAGGATATTTTCCCAGTAATCTTTTCTCTATTTTTTTTCTTTTCATGTTCAGAAGTTTCAGAATTTTACTGAAGTAATTGGATAATTAATGTGGGAGTAAAGGCAGAGTTAGAAGCCAGAACCCCCATACTGAGCTATGAATCCTCAAGTTTTTTTCTTTCTTGGAAATCAGCTTTTAAAATGCATACCTTTAGGTTACAGCTACTCTTTGTTTAGTCGATGCTGTTTTCCTAAAAATAATTATAATTTTTGACTAGTTCTGCTTTTTAATGAGGAATGAATGTTCTGGAATATAGTGTCATGCTGCCTTTTTCACCTGGAAGTCCTCTAGACTATCTTTTTTGGAATAATTTTAAATTCCCAGAATAATTATATCTTCTGAAAACAGAACACAATGTTTATTTTCTAATTGAATCATTTAATTAAAATGTACCGATGGACATCACTAGCCTCTGCAATGCTTAACAGAAATGTCTCTTAAAACCCTAGCAATTTTATTAAACAGAATTTAGTGCAGGAAAGCTTTGCCTTAAATAGAAAACCATTAGCAGCATTACCTACAATCATTGGCTTTACTTAATCAATTCAGTAAAGAAGAAATGGTTAATTGCTACTGAGCAATCAAGACTGGTGAATTTATTTGGGAATGGGTGATGGTTTAATATTTTATTTCAAACTGCAGGTTTCTCAGAGGCCATATTCCCGTAACTGGCAAAATCAATTTAATGTAAAATGAAAAGCAATACTCTGTTCAGTATTTAACTATTCAGAATAGTTAAAAAATGTATCTCAATTTATTTTGAATAGATATCACTGATTTTTAGATTTATTTTTCTCCACTTTTTGAATTTCTGATATGGTAAATCTCAGGTGAGATTTCTCCATCAAATAAAAATCCAGAGATGTGCCTGTCTTTCACTGTTTTCAGATAAATGAAACCAAACCATTTTTACATACAAAAGTGCACAAGCTATTCAGAATATTAAAAAAAAAAAAAAAATGAATCTCAACTTAGTTTGAATAGACATCACTGATTTTTTTCTTAATCTGGTCATATTAAGACATTTTAAGCTATCACAGAAATTTCTAAACAGATGTAACAGCATATATTTGTGTTTACTTTCGTGTGGAAGTTTGGTAGTCCTGTCCACTCTCTCAGGCTGCATCTACCTTCTGTAACAATTAAATTCATTAGTTATTTATGATCAGCAACTGGTCAATATATAATCAAAGCATTTCAGAGTTAGGAGGGCCTTTGGAAAGGAACTAACACCATCCACACTTCTAGAAATAAGAAAACAGAGGCTGACACAGGAAGGTTCAATGCCGGGGACCAACCTCGACACAATTATTAGAAAAGTCTCGATAGGAGGATGTGGAGTTGGCTAATGAAAATAAAATAAAAACTCAAAGAGTCAATGGGTCATTTTGAGTCTCAGGCAGATGGTGGTAATGGCTCTCTCTGATGACTCTCTTTATTTTACAAAATGGCTGCTTCTTATATCCCATTTAGAACATACAATGGTCTCATAACAGTCACATACAAGCAGTTATAAATCAATCAAATATTATATTGTTACATCAACGGTACAAGAGGAACACAAGGTCACCAAACATTCCTGTGTCTCTATTCTTCTTAGTTACTCCTTAGTTACCATGATAACGTCTGCCTTCTGTGAGCGACTGTTTCTCTCTAATCCTCCCTAAAATGTCTAGTTAATTTTAAACAAAGTTCTACATCTTAATTTCTAACTTTACCAACAACTATTATTTTCTATAGATTCACTAGTTACAGCTTACAATTAAAAGCATAATTTTTACTATAACTGGTCATACATATAATTGATTAAACAATAAAAACAAGAACATTAAAGTACCCTAAAGTTTCATAATTATGAACAAAGCAGTAATTCTCTCATGCTAACAATTTCTCAAAACTTCTAATCAAACTCCTGCCTCTGTTCCTAAGCTCTCACTGCCCTCGACTGTCTCCTAAGCTGCTTTCTAAGAGCCTTCATGTCCTTGACTAAAACCACCTGGAATGTTTCTTACAATTTTAAGCTTGAATTGCTAAAACTTTAGCTAGTGTGGTTATTTCTAGTGTTAAAACTTATTATTAATGTACAATTAATTTTTATAATTACATAAGGTTGAATATGGTGTGAAAGTTAATGTTAATGTGAAAGGCAACTATTATAACGTGAGGTTTGTTTAAAGTATCTAATGATTATGCAAGATATTCTAAAACTTCTTATAGGGATATCAGAAATAAACTATTTTTCCAAGGGAAAGCTAGAAACCACGGGTCCCCTGCATGAGTCATCCCTTGTAGCTTTGCTATCCAAGGGAGCCATTCATTGTCGCTCTGCTAAACAATGAACTTTTCATGCATAAGGCTTCTCGCAGTTCTGCTCCTTGGCAGGATGGCGTCCGCCATTCACAGGATGGCATCCGCCAGTTCAACAGCTACACTAGATCAAGAACAAAATTAGTACCTTTTGTTTTCCCTAGCTTGAGTTTCTCTTGGATCTAAAGAATTTTGCTTACTTGCTTGAGCTAATTTTTTTAATTTTTGAAATGAATTAATCATCAATAATTTTGACATTGTATGGCGGAGGCATACTTCGGTAGCCAACATCTAGAATTTGTGAGGTTTGTCTACAACACCATCACCTACTTCCAAATGCTTCCCCTACCAATGCCCAATTCCTCTCTGTTGTTTTCTGGTGCCTTTTAGATGATTTCAACTCACAGTGGCCACATGAAACATAATAGAGCTGCCCAATAGGGCTTTCAGAGTTGCTGAGTGGGTGGAACCACCAGCTGAGAACTTAACCCTTGAGTCACCAAAACTTCTTAGTTCCTCCTTACTGATTCTCATTTATTTAGAGACAACAACATTTTGATTTCAGAAGGTTTCCTAATAGTACCCCCAAAAGTTTTACTGATGGCAGCTCCCAGGACATTTGCTACTTGGGGGAGTCTTCAGCAGCCAATAACCTTACTGGCCTGACCTGCCATCCTGCCACCTGACTTACTTATCGTGGTTCATTGAACCTATAGTTATATGGGTCAGAACCTTGATCCTGACATCTGAAAAACAGACATAGAATTTTCCCTCCTCTACAACTGTGTGAACATCACTCATCTGTCAATATGTCATATTATGGTGGTTTGAATGTTCCTGTGATTCTGGAAGATATGCCACCAGTATTTTAAATACCAGCAGGGTCACCTATGGTGGACAAGTTTCAGTGGAGTTTCCAGACTAAGCCAGACTAGGATGCAGAGGCAGACTACTTCTGAAGGTTTAGCCACTGACAACATTAGGAATAGCAGCAGAGCACTGTTAGATATAGTGTTGGAAGATGAAAACATTATGCATTGCATCAGAACACTGTCAGATATAATGCCGAAAAATGAACCTCTCAAGTTAGAAGGCACGCAAATATGACAGGAGAAGAGCTGCCTCCTCAAAGTAGAGCTGACTGTGATGACGTGGATGGAATAAAGCTTTCAGGACACTCATTTGCTGATGGGGCACAACTTAAAAGGAGGATAAACAAATGCAACCATCCATCAATTATTAAAATATGCAATGTACAAAGTACTAATTTAGGAAAACTGAAAGTTAACAAAAATTAAATGGAATGCATAGAGAACAATATTGTTGTTGTTGTTGTCAGGTACCATCGAGTTGGAACCGACTCACAGCAAGCCCATGCACAGCAGAACTAAACAATGTC
>NW_006408652.1:1533473-1536847 GCF_000296735.1 Chrysochloris asiatica | reverse complement strand
GTCATTCCCTACATAGTAAACCATGTGGTTGTCAGATTCAAAATGGCCAATACCAGTCCATTTCAGCTCACTAATGCCTAAGATATCGATGTTGATGCGTTCTATTTCATTTTTGACAACTTCCAATTTTCCCAGATCCATACTTCGTACGTTCCATGTCCCGATTTTCAATGGATGTTTATAGCTGTTTCTCTTCAGTTTGATTTGTGGCCCATTAGCAAATGAAGGTTCTGTGAGCATTTCTCTCCCGAGCTTAACTCTATTCATGTCATCATGGTCATCTTGGTCAACTCTACTTTGAGGAGGCATTTTTTCCCCCAGTCGCATTCTGGGTGCCTTCCCACCTTCCGGTCCTGTATCTGACAGTGTTTCTCTGCTATTCATAGAGTTTTCAGTGACTCGCGATTCGGAAGTAGTTTGTCACTCTTTCTTCCTAGTCTGTCATTGTTTGGAAGCTCATCTGAAACCTGTCCACCATGGGTGACCCTGCTGGTTATTTAAAATACAGGTGGCATAGCCCTCAGAATCACAGCAGTTCAAACCACCACAGCACGACAGACAGACGAGTGGTGGTTGCATAGAGAACAATATGCAGATATTAATGAAATGGACTTCTATTGACCTTATGATTCAGAAAATCATACAGTTTACTATGCCAGGAATGGCAAATTGAAGAAGAATGACATTACATTCATCATCAAAAAGAACATTTCAAGATCTATCTTGAAGGACAATGTGTTTGTGATAGGGTAATATCCATACACCTACAAGAAAGACCAGTGTCCTTGTGTGACAATGTAGAATAAGCACTGGTTCAAAAATGCAGATGTTCCTTGGAAACCCTATACAGGTTTATATGAGTCATAACTAACTCGAAGTCACTTAACAACAACAATGAAGACCAGTTAATATAATGATTATTCAAATTTATGCACAAGATACTAAAGCCAGTGATGATAAAACTAAAGAATTCTATTAACTTCTTGCGACTGAAATTGATTAAACATGCAATCATTGTACACTGATAATTACTGGTGACTGGAGTAGAATCAGTAGTTGGAAAATATGGCCTTGATAGAAACGATGATAATATTTTTCAAGACAAATGACTTCTTCATTGCAAATACCAGTTTTCAATAGCATAAAAGTTGACTTATCCATGGGGACCTCAACATATGGAATACACAGATATCAAACTGGCTACATCTGTAGGAAAAGATGGTGGAAAATCTCAATAACATCATCCAAAACAATGCCAGGGGCCAACTGTGGAACAGACTATCAATTGCTCATATGCTGAAGAAATTAAAACAAGTTCATGAGAAACAAATGTGACCTTGAACATATTCCATCTGAATTTAGAGACCATCTCAAGAAAAATTTGATGCATTAGGCAGTAACAACCAAAGACCAAAAGAGCTGTGGGATGACATCAAGAAAATCACACAAGAAGAAAGCAAAAGGTCATTACAAAGAAAGGAAATAAAAAAAAGAAAAGACCAAGATAGATGTGAAAAGAGACTATGAAACTTACTTGTATGCATAGAGAAGCTAATGCAAATCATGAGAAAATTTCAAAGGGCATCTTGAGAAGACAAAGTCGAGTATTATTATGAAATTATCAAAGATCTGGTTTTAGAAACCCAAAAGGGAAGAATATGCTCAGCATTTCTCAAACTGAAAGAACTGAAGAATAAATTCAAGCCTCAATTTCCTATATTTAAGGATTCTATGGGCAAAATATTCAATGATGCAGAAAGCATCAAAAGAAGATGGAAGGAATACAGAGTCACTGTACCAAAAATAAATGGTCAATGTTTAATCATTTCAATAGGTAGCATATGATCAAGAACCTGTGATACTGAACAAAGAAGTTTAAACTGCAATGAAGGCATTGGCTAAAAACAGGGCTCCAGGAAATGATAGAATACAAACTTAAAGCTTTTAACAAATTTTTGAAGTGTTGGAGGTACTCATTCATTTATGCCAAGAATCTTGAATGACAGCTAACTGGCCAACCGATTGGAAGGGACCCATATTTTTCCCAATTTCAATGGAGTTCGGAAATAATGAGAAAATATCATTAATATTATATGCAAGTAAATTTTTTCTGAAGATAATTTAAAATGGTTTCAACAGTGCATTCACAAAGAATTGCCAGAAATGCAAGCTAGATTCAGAAAAGAACACGGAAATACAAGATAACACTGCTGATATTAGATGAATCTTGTCAGAAAGCAATGCATACCAGAAAGTGCTTTTTTGATTATGCAAAGGCTTTTTACTGTGTAGATCATGACAAACTGGATAAAATTGTGAAGAGTAGTTATACCAGAACACTTAATTGTGCTTGTGCAGAACCTCATATAGAGCAAAAGGCAATTGTTAGAACAGAACAAGGGGATACTGAATGGTTTGAAATCAGGAAAGATGTGTACCAGTGTTGTAGCATTTCACCATATAATTCAATTTGTAAGCTGAGCAAATAATATGAGAGACTTGATTATATGAAGAAGAACATGGCACCAGGATTGTAGGAAGACTCGTTTAAAACCTGTAATATGCAGATTTGTTGTTGTTGTTGTTATGTGCCGTGGAGTCGGTTCCGACTCATAGCGACACTGCACAAGGTTTCCGAGGCTGTAAATCTTTATGGGAGCAGAAAGCCTCATCTTTCTCCCGCGGAACAGCTGGTAGTTTCAAATTGCTGACCTTGCAGCTCGCAGGCCGATTCGTAACCACTACTGTACCACCTTAATTACTGAAAGCTAACAGGACTTAAAATACTTACTGATGAAGATAAAAGACTATATAGCCTTCAGTATTGGTTGCACCTCAATGCAAAGAAAACAAACATCCTCACAAGTGGGCCAATAAATAACATCATGATAAATGAAGAAAAGATTCCATTTGTCAAAGACTTACTTTTGCTTCAATCAACTATAGACACTCATGGAAGAAGCAGTCAAAATTTTGAATAATGTTCTGCATGAGACAAATGTTCTGCATAAGACGTTTTAAAGTGTATAAAAACAAAGATATCAGTTAGAGGACTAAGGTGTACCTGACCCAAGCCATGGTATTTTAAATTGTCTCATATGCATATGAAAGTTGGACAATAAGTAAGGAAGATCATATGCACTTGAACTGTGGTGCCATAAGAACAAACAAATCTGTGTCATAAGAAATACAATTTCAATGTACTTGAAGGTGGGACTTTGTATCTCATGCAGCCAGGAAAATCAAACTTCATCTCTCATATTTTGGACATGTTATCAGGAGGGACCAGTCCCTGGAGAAGGACATCATGCTTGATAAAGAGGGTCAGTGAAAAGAGGAAAGTCCTCAATGAGATGGATTGACATAATGACAGC
>NW_006408652.1:1528781-1533078 GCF_000296735.1 Chrysochloris asiatica | reverse complement strand
TCCTTGGAAGCCCTGTACAGGGTCACTATGAGTAGGAATCGACTACACAGAACTTAGCAACAATATATACATATAAGCAGTGTATCACAAGGTCAGTTAAACAACAAATTGGAGTTTCAAACTCACTAGCCACTCCTCGAAATCCCTGTGCAATGTCACTATGAGTCAGAACCGACTCTGTGGCACTTAACAACAACAACATCTATGTATATCTGCCTGATCCTGCACTATCCTCGCAATTGTTGTTATGCTTCAGCGTATTTGTTCTGTCATTGTGTTATTCCATCTCATTGGAAGTCTTCTTAATTTTCACTAATCGTCCACTTTACCAAGCATGATGTACTTATCCCGAGACTGCGGTCTCCTGATAACATGTCCGAAGTATGGGAGACAAAGTCTGCCCATCCTGGCTTGTAAGGAGCAGTTCCTGGTACTTTCAATCTTCTTCTCCAACATCATAACTGAAATGTATGGATCCTTTGATTATTTCTCTTATTCACTGTCCAAATTTCACATGCATATAAGGCAATTTAAAATACTATGGCTTGGATCAAGCACAACTTAATTTACAAAATGATATCTTTGCTCTTTAAAACTTTAAAAAAGGCCTTTTGCAGCATATTTGCCTAATTTGTCTTAGGCTAGGATCTCTAAAGAAGTAAAACTAGTAAATGAATCTAGTGTGGTGATATAGAATAAGCACTGGACAGCTAACCAATAAGTTGGATGTTGAAACAACTAGCTGCTACTTAAAAACCCTATATAGTGTTAGTGTAAGTCAGAACCGACTAAATGTCATTTAAAAAAAATAAACAAAAATTTTGCAGTTTGATTCAAGATCACAGGTAAATTGCCCTGTGGAATCTTAACTCTCATTCTCAAAGCAACTGCTACCATAAAGCACACAAAATAGTTGCCTTCTATTTAGACTCGTGCTGACCTTTTGTGTTGCAGTAGAACACAAACAGTATTTTATGGCTATGAATTTTTGGAAGTGCATCTCAATTTTCTTCTGAGGCAACTATAGGTGGGTTTGAACCTCCAAACTTTCAGTTAATAGCCATATGCTTAATTGTTTGGCCACCCAAGAACCACACTTGTTAATGGTTGTGACCTTTCAAAACAGATCACAAGGCCTTTCTTCTAAGGTAATTCTAGTGGGTTTGAATTGTCAACCTTTTGGCTAGTGAGATCAAGCACTTAAATGTTTAAACCATCTCGGGACTTTTTTAGTAATGCTGGGGCTGGATAAATGATGTGTGTGTTTGTTTGTTTTTTAATGTTTTGTAAATCGAGTTAAAGTTTATAGAACAAATCATCAGTTTTACATTCAACAGATCTGGATACGTGATTTAACAGTCCACAAACTCTTTTCCCTCTGGTTTTAGTAGGAGAGAGAAGATGTGTGTTGATGCTATTGTTAAGTGTAACCCTGTATAAGATTTCAAGGAGCAGTCAGCGAGCTTGAACAACCAACATCTAAGTTGTGCATTAACTCACAACGCCACACCAGGACTCCATTGTTGTTTTGTCAAGTGTCATCACGTCGGTTCTGAGTCATACCGTCCCTGTATAGGGTTTCCAAGGAGCAGCTGGTGGGCTTGAACTGCCTAATTTGTGATTCACAGTCCAGTGTTGATCCACAGTGCCACACTAGAAGTTCCTATCAGGTATTATGTACTCTTCCCAGTCAAAGGCAACAACCTAGGACATACACATTTGTACATCATTCTATGTCCTGGTGTGGCACTGTAGGATAAGCACTTGACAACAAGCATGGTTTGAAACACAAGGTCGGTGATTCACAGTTACCAACAGCTCCACAGAAACCATAAACAGGATCACCGAGTTGGAACCAACTGTAAGGCACTTAACAACAAAAACTATCAATCTATCTGTACAATACACAATGCCAGTTACTAAGGAAAGTAAAAAAGGTCAAATTTCTGTCCTCAGAGCAGTCACTGCGTAAGTCTCAAGACAAAGAAATATATCAAGGAAAGAGTACTTGATCTCTAAAAGATTTCCATCATTCCATCTTCTGGTTTAGAAACAAATTTAACAACGGGCCCTTTATTTAGTTCTCTGGGATCAACAGTGTTGTTTGACAATATTTTACTCCATGACCTCATTAAAACTACTGTGGTTTCTATAAATAAAGGCCCTGGGATTGATCAGTATTAGAACTGACATCAGCATCAGTCATTTGAGGGGAAAAATAAAAGGTAACTGTTTCCACGGTTGTGTCAGCTAAAATGATTTATTGATTTGCCCATTTCCCCTTGGGTCCTAAGACAGGAGACCAAACTATACCACCCCATCTGTTTTTTCAGGACAAATACCTATAGTTAGGGAAATAATTGACAAAAACGGAAATGTCATCGAGTTGTTCTCCTCTCATAAACATATTATCCAGTACATTATTTCTCATTGCCAGGAGGGTAAACATAAAGGATTACATTTTCAAACAGCTTAGCTAATTTTAAGACACACCAATTTTCATGTGTGAAATGAGTGCAGTAATTGTCTGGGTATATGACGAAATGTACATGAAAATGCAGATACACATTTCTGGTATGGATTTAACTAGGGTGTTCAAAAAACAAACTCATGTACATTTCCACTTAGCCATTTGAAAAATGTGCAAACTTATCTCCCCAAAGAAACCTCAGCACCAAGACCAAGTTGAGATAGTATATATTAATATTAAAACATCTATAGGACATTCATTGTTCAGAATTCCATTGATAGCTAGTAAAGAATGTTAAAACATAACCATACCCAGGGATATGGAAATACAAGAAGTCCCTGGGTGGCACACACAGTTGAGCACTTGATCAGAAACCAAAAGTTTGGTTGTTTGAGCCCATCCAGATATGCATCCGAAGAAAAGCTGGTGGTCAGTTTCTGAAGCATCATAGACATGGAAATCCAATGGCGTACAGCTCTACTCTGACACATGTGGGGTTGTAATGAGATGGAACTGATTCAACAGCAAGTGTTTTTTGTTTTTATTTTCTTAAGTGCAAATAGATGACGGTGTCCAAAATAGTAAAAATTCCGTAAATACTGTAAGATGTGCAGTGGGGGTCGTTGTGCACCATCGAGTCAGAGCTGACTCCTAGTGATCCTATGTAGGGTTTATGAGGTTGTAAATCTTTATGGGGGCAGAAAGCCTTACCTTTATTCCACAGAGTGGCTGGTGGGTTGAAACTTCTAATCTTGTGGTTATCAGCCCAACATGCAACCTACCATACCATCAGGGTTCCGTGATATATGCAGTAGCTGGGTTATAGGAGATCTTCAAACCAAAACACAAAACTTGATAGGGACAGGTGGCTCCTAATATCTGAAGTGGTGATAAGGTAAACAAGTAAGTATAGTTACTCTGCAAAGATCTCAAAGGCAGAACAAGTTAAATATGTGCTGAGTCAAAGAGCTTTCCACCAAATTCAGTTGTCTTTAAATGGAAAAGGTTGCCTTGTGAGGCAATTCCTCTCCTGTACCAGATGTGATCAGGAAAAAGACAGAACGACCAACAAGTATGCTGTATCATGTGATGATACTGTTTGATGTTTTGTGCTTTAGAACATTATTAACATAGTCCATATTCCATATTTGCTTCCTGTACTGACCATATTTTTTTAAAGTTTTTATTGTGAATTAATGATACAGGAGGACATTGGTTTTATACCCATCATTTTATTGCAATGATTACATTGCAATATGTGCGTCATCATTCAACAGAATTGGCTTCTATTCCCTCTGTGTATGTGTTTTTGGGGGGTGTACATAAAAACACTCAGGAATATATAATCATTTAAGCAACCAAAGGGCACATTCTGCAAGCCTGCATTCTGCCTGCCAGCACACACAGTCTCTCTTTCCATGAGTCTATATATCAACTTGTCTTTGCCTCCATCTCTGTTGCCACTGCTTCTATGGGTTGTTGTTGTTTTTAGTTGTCATCGAGTCAGTACCAAAACACAGCGACCCTATGCAACAGAAGGAAACACTGCCCAATCTTCAGCCAACCTCACTATTGTTGTCACACTCGAGTCTGTTGATGTTGCCACTTTGCCAATCCTTCTTGCTGGGGGACTTCCTCTTTTTCTCTGACCCTCCACCTTACCAAACGTGATATCCTTCTCCAGCAACTGGTCCCTCCTGACAATATGTCCGAAGTACAAGGGACGAAGTTTGGCCATCCTGGCCTCTAAGGAGCACTCTGGCTGCACTTCTTCCAACACAGATCTGTTGGCACTTTCAATATTCTCCTCCAACACCATAACTCAAA
>NW_006408652.1:1505665-1522067 GCF_000296735.1 Chrysochloris asiatica | reverse complement strand
TATATGTTTCAAGTCCTCTTCACTTCCAGAAAGATGGCTATTTTATGATTCACAGGTTGTTTCTGTCATTTCCACTAAATTTTCTTTGAGGTTACCCTATATTCTATTAACTTTTTCCTCCATTTAAAACAATCTACATCCTCACCACCTAGATCTCTGTTCCTATGTTTTTGCCTTCTTTCACATTGTAACTCTTTTGATCACAGACTGACCTCCTAGATGCTCTGAATTTGTTCTTAAAGTTTTGTTCTGTTCTGGACTCTTCTATCTGCCAATTGAGTTCAGGATGGTGCTGACACATATGTCCATCTCTGGTTGTTGTCTGTTCTTGTTAGTTCTCAGTCCAAAGGACTCCCTTTAGGATGTTTTGAAGTGCTGGGTTGGCTTTGGAAAAATCCCTTAGCTTCTGTTTATCTGGAAATGTTTTTATTACTCCATCATATTTGATTGACAGCTCTGCTGGGTAGACAATTCTCGGTTGGCAGGCTTTTCCTTTCAGGGTTTTATGTATGTCTCCCCATTGCCTTCTTGCCTGCATGGTTTCTGTTGAGTGATCAGAGCTTAATCCAATTTTCTTGCCTTTGTAAGTAATACTTCTCTTTTCCCTAGCTGCTTTCAGGATTTTCTCCTTGTCTTTGATTTTGGAGAAATTATGGTATGTCTTTGTGATTTCCTTTTGGGTTCTATCCTTCCTGGGGTTTGTTCAGTTTCTTGGATGCTTATCTTTTCATTTTTTTAGGATGTTAGGGGAATTGTCTTCCAGCAGCTCTTCAATTATCTCCTCTGTGGACTTCTGTGATTCTTCCTGTTCTGGAATTACAATAATTCTTAAGTTATTGCTCTTCATGTTGTCCCATATGAATCTTAGACTTTCTTCAGATTTTTTAAAAAATCCTTTTGTCTGCTTGCTCTTCTATCTTGGTACTATTGAGAGATTTGTCTTCCAGATCACTGGTTTTGGCTTCCATCTCTTCAAATTTATTCCTTTGACCTTTCAGTGTGTTGTCCATTTCCAATACTTTATTGTTAACCATTTGGACCTCTTTTGGCAGGTTTTGGATTGCTTCCAATGCTGTATTTATCTTATTTGATTGTTCCTGTAGCACTTTCCTGACTTCTTCTTTATTTTGATCAACTTCTCTGTAGAGTGTTTGAATGCATCTCAATATCATTATCCTGAATTCTTTCTTAGGCATTTCCAAAGTCTACCCTCCTTCCAATGTGAAGTCTATGTCTATCTCCAGCTCATTTGTCTCAGTTACTCTATCTTGTTTATGAACATGTGCTGATATTGTCAGCTGCTTCTCGGGCATCTTTAATAATTAGGTGTGATTTCAATAGTTAGATGAATGATGTTGATGTATTAATATGCCTTCTGATTGCCTCCAGGTAGATGTGATCAGAGATGGTTTTCCTTTTCACGTTTATTTTTAATCAACTCAGAGTAACTGTATGTAGCAGGTGTTGACTCTCTATCTGGTGTTTATCAGCTGGTATTGGCTCTTGCTTGGATGATGGGATTTTATAGGGTGTGATTGTAGCTTGGCTATATGATTGCAATTGCTGTTTCTTCTTGGGTAATGTAGGGAGAGACAGAGCCCCCTGATGGTAAAAGGGGGACTAAAACAAAACAGCAACAGCAAATAAATAAGTATAATTGTATACTATAGTCTATAATAGCAGAAAATAAGAAAAAAAATTCTGTAGCAAAATAGTCTAGGTTTTTCTTCTAGTGGGAGACAGTTCATAACTGAGCAGAGCCATGTGCATGAGCAATAGAAACCTCCGGGGATGAGAGGGTGTCTGCTTGCTCAGGCACTCCCTCTAGTCATGAGAGTTATGGTATGCAGACAGAAAAAGTGAAATGGGCAGATGAAACATTATTCACACCTTTATCTCTGAAGACTGGTAAGGTCTTTGCAATGGGATTTCTGTCCTGCTGCCGTATTCATCACGTCCTTCTCAAGATGGCTTCACCCTTCTCAAGTTGGCTGTACTCTACTCAAAGTGACTGTACTCTTCTCAAGATGGCTAGGCTGGGCATCTGCCTTCAGCCACCACTCAGCAAATGCCACTTTTCTTTCTTCTGCTATGAATTCTACTAACAGTAAGTCTTCGATACTTATAAATATTTCTTTATATGTAGTTCAGAGTTCCAGGACTGTCCCCTGTACCTGCTTTGTCCAGTATTTTGCGTTATTGCTCTCTACAGCCTTCTTTCTGTGTATAGAAGCAGACACTGGATACACCTTTGGTTGTGGCTGCCATCGATCAACCACCATAGGGTGAATACCCTCTGAGGCAAAAGAAGTGGGATATAGGGTACAGGGAGAAGAAGGAGGAGGAGGAGGAGGAAGAGCAAGAAGAGGAAAGGAAGAAAAGGGAAAGAAGATTCTGCTGCTTCTGCTATTGCTGCCACCCCCCTGTCCCTTTCACTTGAGACCAGAACAAATTAGAATTTCTTCTCCTCAAATTCAAAAATCAGAAAATAATGGTCCAGCTTGGGTGAGATAGCTCTTCCTGGGCTAAATAACAATGGCTGGAAGTTGGGCTCTCATGGTACAAACCATTGACAGAGAGTGCCCATCCCACTGGGTTAAGTGGCATCTCTAAGAAGAAATGATGCTTATTGTCCAGGGAAGACATCTTAAATCTTTTCTATTTCATGTATATTCAAGGAAACACCCTATATCGTTGTTGTTGTTATTGTTGTTAAGTGCTTTTGAGTCAGTTCCAACCCATATTGACCCTGTATAGGGTTTCTGAAGAGTGTCTGGTGTGCTGGAACACCCAACCTTGCAGTTCAAACTGACCTTGCAGCCCAGAACATTAGTCCGCAGCACTATACCAGGGCTCCACGCCCTACATTAGCAACCATGAAAGGGATTATATGAATAAAAGTACAACATGCACAGTTTTCTTTCGTATACCTCAAACGTGATAGGAAAGCAAATGTGTTTATTTCATATCTGCTGTCAAGAATTGGAAGTTCTTAGAAACTATTGACTGCCTAAGTAAGTTCATTTTTTTCTTGGAAATATTTGACATTTTAAGGGTGGGAAGAACTTTGAAAGTGTGTAAAGCCAAGTGATGAGCTTGATTCTGCAGGAACTAAGAAGTATAGAACTGTGCCAGCTGTAATTGGGTTGTCATTCACTTTCTTACTATGATGTATTTCTTCTATAAGATTGAAAGAAAGACACCTGTAATGTCCTAGTATGCTAATGTCATTTTATAAGCATTTAAATGTACCTTTAGAAATGGCAAGTTAATAACAATGAGATAACAGAAACATGATAACAAATAACAAGACTCATTTTCAGCATCCATTGAAACTTTGGCATATAAGTGGGAAGCTAGACATCCATTTTAAAACCCCTTCCAAAAATCAGACATTATTTTATAGCTATAAATTTTTCTTATTAACATTATATATAGCATCAACATTCCTCATATTTCTTACACATCTTATTCACCAGATTTGTTTGACTCTAAACGGTTTTGATCTTTTCTAAAGTAAAACCAACTTGCAAAGCATAACCTGAAAAGGCCACTTGTAAAATGTCAGAAATGTTTGGAATAAGAAAATTTTGTGTTCAAAGTTGAGTTCCTAAGAAACATAGCCTGATATGAGGATCGTTGTTTAAGTGATTTATTGGGGAGTGTGCTCTCAGGAAAGGGAAGTGACAGATGTAGGATAAGGAAGGTAGAGGGAAGCTAAGCAGGAATGTGGTCTCAGCTGGAGACTGACTTCCACCTAACACCATGAGGGAGCTCTAGGGTACAAACTTTGCCACAGGGCTGGCTGGTGCTACCTTGAGGAAAAGGGGCTAACTGTTTGTACCTGTGTCCGTCATTAATGGGCTAAGGTCTGCATCTGTAGGCAATTCTCTGGAGAAGGCGGCACCTGTAAGATGCTATCAGTCATCTCCCACAGAAGCTATGCAATAGATTCACAGATTGGTAAAAGTGATCTAGGTATAACACCAATAGTGTCCATCAAAGATGATATCATAGAGATAGGTAACAAAAGCTACCAAAGGCATGGATTTTGATAAAAGCAAAAAACCACTTAGAATAGACCTAGAAGGCTTTGTACATGTGCAGAAAACTCAAATCAGACCATCAGAGAAAGGCAAATCAAAGATAAGTCTGGTACCCACTAGGCAGAAAGCTTACCTATTTCTTGAAATCATTAAAGGTCAATATTTAGATCTATTTTAAATGATTTAAACTATCTTTTCCCTAGGTGATGCAGTGCTCCTACTGACTCCATCTCATTCATTTAACCCATTCAACTCACAAACATCTTGAGGATAAAGGGGTCGATGTAAAAAAAAACTGTTATTCTCAGACTACTTCTTGAAGAGCTCTCTAGAGTATTTTTTAAGTCAACCTCTTACCTATCGAGAGCTATTTACATATATAATTGCAACTTCTTTTAGTCATTAAGTGTGAACAAACACTGCTTAATGAAAACTCCACTTTGATTACTTTCACTATCAACTCAAATCGATTAGCCTGCCTATAGAGAAAAATCCACCCAGCATGATGTTAGCTGATAAAAGGAGAGGTTAGAAAGAGACAAAAGCATTATCCATTCAAAAGAAAGGAAAAACACCTAAGCTTTACTGAGTATCAACTGTGTATATGCTAGAAACTAGGTTAGACCCTTTACATAATTAATCTCATTCAAACCTCAAAGAACTCCTTATAGGTAGGTATTATCATCCTCTTAATTTTGCAGATGAGGAAATGGAGTCTGAAACATGATAGGCAAGATGTACAGACATAGACAAGAGCAGAGCCCACATGTGACCCTCACATGTATCTAATTCCAAAGCCTTTGTCTTTTTCAAAAAACTGTTGTTGTAGTTGTTGTTAAATGCTATGAAATCGGTTCTGATTCAAAGTACTTCTGTACAGCATTTACCAGGAGCAGTTAGTAGGTTTGAATCATCAACCTTGCAGTAAGCAGTCTAATGCTGATCCTACAAGTGCCACATGAGGACTGTTTTCACTGAACTGTTCCTGTTGTTTCTAGGTACCATTAGTTCTGACTCATAGTGACTTTATTGCTCAATCCTCACAATGGTTGTTATGCTTCAGCCCATTGCTGTTGCCACTGTGTCAATCCATCTCACTGGTGGGGGTCTTCCTCTTTTTCACTGACCTTCAACATAAACAAGCATGGTGTCTTTCTCCAGGGATTGGTCCCTCTTGATAACATGTCCAAAGTTTGAAAGACAAATCTCACTATCCTGGCTTCTAAGGAACATTCTGGTTGTATGGTTCTTCTGACACAGATTTGTTAGTTCTTCTGGCTGTCTATGGTACTTCTAAAATTCTTCTCCAACACCATAACTCAAATACATCAATTATTTTATGGTCTTCCTTATTAATTGTCCAACTTTCACATGAATGACAATACCACGGCTTGAATCAGGCACACCTTAGTCTTCAAAAAGTTATTTTTGATCCCGAATATTTAAAAGAGGTTTTGTGCAGATTTGCCTAACACAATCTATAATTTTGGGATTTTTTTTTACTTATGTTTCCATGAGTGTTGATAGTGAATAGAAACAAAATGAAGTCTTTGACAACTTCAATATTTTCTCCTTTTTGGTCAAGTGGTGAGGATTTCTGTTATCTGTACATTCAGGTGCAACCCATATTGAAGACTGTAGACTTTGATCTTCATCAGTTAAGTATTATAAAGACCTCTTTGCTTTCAGCTAGCAAGGTTGTATTATTTCCATATCACAGGCAGTTAATGAGGTTGTTCCTCTAATCCTGATACCAAGTTCATCTTCATATAATCCAGTTTATCAAATTATTCCTGATTTTAAAACATTCAGTATCCCTTTGTTCTATTCAAACGACTGCTTCTTTGTGTACGTACAGGTTCTTCATAAGCACAATTAAGTGTTCTGGAATACATGTTCTTTACAATGTTTTACATAGTTTGTCATGATCCACACTGTTGAAAGCCTTTGCATAGTCAATAAATCACAAGTAAATATCTTTCTGTATTCCTTGCTTTCAGCAAAGATCCATCTGACATCAGTACATACTCTTTTGAATCAGGTTTGAATTTCTGGCAGTTCTCTGTCGATGTACTGCTGTAATCAGTTTTGAATTACCTTCAGTGGAATTTTATTTCTCTGTAATATTGCTGATATTGTTAGATGACTTTTACATTCTGTTGGGCAACCTCTCTTTGGAATAGGCACAGATGTGGATCTTTTCCAATCAACTGGCCAGGAAGGTGTCTTCCAAATTTCTTGGCATAAATGAGTGGGTGCCTCGAGTGATGCATCAGTTTTTTTAAAGATTTCAATTTATATTCAATCAATTCTTGGAGCCTTGTTTTTCACCAATGTCTTCAGTGCAGCTTGGACTTCTGCCTTCAGTACTATCAGTTCTTGATTATAGGTTAGCCCTTGAAATGGTTGAACATAGACCATTTCTTTTTGGTATAATGAACAGCAACCACTTCTTTTTGGTACAGTGTCTATTCCTTCCATCTTATTTTGATTCCTTGTGTGGTGCTGTGGGTTAATGTGCAGGACTGCAAAGTCAGTTTGATCTACTTAGTCGGAAGTTCAAGCTCACCAGCCACTCCTCAAAAACCCGAAAAATGGCTCATTATGGGTTGGAGGCAACTCTAGGCACTTACCAACAACAACAATGCTCTTTTAGGAGTCCTGATGAGGCCCTGTGGGATAAAGCACTGGACCTCAAGGTTGGTTTGAAACACAAGGCCAGTGGTTCAAACTCACTAGCCACTCCTTGGAAGCCCTATACACGATCTCTATGAGTCAAAACTGACTTGATGGTAGTTAACAACAACAAAAACATGTTCTGTGATGCTTTATGCATCGTAAAATCTTTTGCCCCCCAGAGTTCTTAAAGTTAAGAGTTAAATTTCTTCTTCAGGTGTTTTCAGAGTGAGAAATCCTAAGCATGTTCTTCCCTTTTGGTTTTCTATCTCCAGGGTTTTCTCACTTTTCATTTCATTTCTCAGATTTCATTCATTTACTTTCATTATAATACCTTACTTTGTCTTCTTGAGCTTTGTTCAGCTCTGAAATTTTCTGTTCAGCTCCTTTACTTCCTCACTTCTTCCATTTGCTTTTGGTTCTCTACACTCAAGAGCAAGGTTTCACAGTCTCTTCTGACATCCATTTACATTCACTAAGCTAATAATTGTTAAATGAGGCCCCAGACCAGAAGCTCCAGTGTCACCAGGGAACATGCTAGAAATTAAAAACTTCAGTTTCTTCTCTAGATCTAGTCAGTAAGTATTTTATTAAGGATCCCTATTGGTACTTTAGTTAAGTGCTTGGCTGCTAACAAAAGGGACAGTGGTTAGAAAACATCAACTGCTGTGCAGGAAAAAGATTTGGCAGTCTAATTCCATTAAGATAATACATCATCAGAAATCCTGTAGGAAAGTTGTACTCTGTCTTATGGCATCATTATGAATCAGAGTTGACTTAATAGCAAATTTTTTTTAAAGTGTTTATTCAGTGCCAACTCCATACCTAACACTGTTCCAGATACTGCATATACTGTCTTGATAAAATCAAGTAAGATCTCTGTCCTCACAAATTTTCAGTTGAATTATATATATATATCTAGTTAAGTCAGGAAATCTTAATATATGTATGGGTTTATACCAAACAACATGGGTAAACATGTCTCTGTTATCAATGGATAGCTACAGTAAAATTCTCTCAGGACTATGCTTGTCTTCGTCTCATAGCAACAAATGGGTATTCCTGAACAATTCATTGTGCTCATGAAGTACCTGTAAATAGACCAGCAGGCACTCCTTAGAACCAAACAAGGGGATACTGAAAGGTGTGTGCCAGGGTTGTCTTATTTTACAATACTTATTCAATCTATATTCTGAGTAAATAATCAGAGAAGCTAAATTATATTAATAATAACATGGCATTAGGATTAGAGGAAGACTCATTAGCAACCTGCAATATGCAGATGAAACAACTGTGCTTACTGGAAGCAAAAAGGACTTGAAATATTTACTGGTGAAGAATAAAGACCATAGCCTACAGTATGGGTTGCACCTCAATGTAGAGAGAAAAAAAAAAAAATCCTCCCCACTGGACCAAATAATAACATCCATATAAATGCAGAAAAGTTTGAAGTTGTTAAAGACTTCATTTTGGTCGGATCAACCATCAACACTTTTGGAAACAGTAGTCAAGAAATCAAATGACGTATTGCAGTAGGAAAAACTCTTTAAAATGTTCAAAAGCAAAGAGGACAATTTAAGGACTAAGGTGTACTTGACCCAAGCCATGGTATTTTCAATAGCCTCATATGCATGTGGGAACACTGAATGTTTTAAAATTGGGAAAGGTGTGCGACAAGGTTGTGTTCTTTCACCATACTTATTCAACATGTATGCTGAGCAAATAATACAAGAAGCTGGGTTCTATGAAGAAAAACGTGGCGTCAGGATTGGAGGAAGACTCATTAACAACCTGCGATATGCAGATGATACAACCTTGCTTGCTGAAAGTGAAGAGGACTTGAAACATTTACTGATGAAAATCAAAGAGCACAGCCTTCGATATGGATTGCATCTCAATGTCAAGAAAACAAAAATCCTCACCACTTGACCAATAAACAACATTCTTATCAATGGAGAAAAGATTGAAGTTGTCAAGGACTTCATTCTTCTTGGATCAACTATCAACACTCGCGGAAGAAGCAGTCAAGAGATCAGACGACGTATTGCATTGGGCAAATCTGCTGCACAGGACCTTTTTAAAGTGTTGAAGAGCAGAGATGTCAGTTTGAGGACTAAGGTGCTCCTGACCCCAGCCATGGTATTTTCAATAACCTCATATGGATGCAAAAGCTGGACAGTGAATAAGGAAGATGGTAGAAGAATTGATGCCTTTGAGTTGTGGTGTTGGAGGAGAATGCTGAAAGTGCCATGGACTGCCAAAAGAACCAATAGATCTGTTTTGGAAGAAGTGCAGTCAGAGCGCTCCTTGGAGGCCAAGATGGCTAAGCCTTGTCTCTCATACTTTGAACATATTGTCCAGAGGGATGTCATGCTGAGTAAGGTGGAGGGTCAGAGAAAAAGAGGAAGACCCCTAACGAGATGGATTGGCCAGGTGGCATCATGGATGGACTCAAGTGTGGCAGCGGTAGTGAGGTTGGCCCAGGATCGGACATTGTTTCGTTCTGTTGTGCATGGGGTCACTATAAGTTGGTTCCGACTCGATGGCACCTGACAACAACAACAACAACATATTCATGTGAAAGTTGGAAAATGTATAAGGCATACTGTAGAATAAACAATGAATTTGAGCTATGGTGTTTGAGAAAATATTAAAAGTACCATGGGCAACCAGAAGAATAAACAAATTTGTGTTGGAAGAAGAACAGCCAGAATGCTAGTTCATGCAAGTACTAAGGTTCCAAATTAAGATCTAACTTGTGGTGTACAAATCCTATGTTTTCAGTCACTATATTACAGAGACCTCCTGAAGGGTTTGTTGTTGTTGTTGTTGTGTGCCGTGGAGTCGGGTTTCCGAGGCTGTGAATCTTTACGGGAGAAGAATGCCTCATCTTTTTCCCGCGGAACCGCTGGTAGTTTCGAACTGCTGACCTTGCGGTTCACAGCCCGATTCGTAACCACTACGCTACCAGAGATCCTGAAGGGTAACGGACTTTATTAAGCAGTTAGCTAAACAATTCAGATTAAACATACTGACTAAAGTCTAAGGTATGGGGAAATATACACAATGAACAATAATTAACTCTAAGACCATTAAACATACTGGTATTTAACTGAAAAGCCATCACTGCATCTTTATATTCTGAACTATTTATTAATGCAATAGATTCACTGTAGCTAGTCACTAGAAACACAATTAAAATTGCTCTCATAGTCAAATGTGTATACAGAGCATTCTGAAAGAAATGGGATTTACTGAGGAAGATGTTTGATCCTCTTGAGAGGAAGCCAATTTAATCTGAAAAGAGATTTTAGGGCTTTCCCTGCACCTGTCCCCAAGGTTACTCACCCTTCCTAGTTAAAGCGAATTCCACAGTTTGCACAATATATATTCACATGTAAGCATTTTTGGCTAAAACCAGAAAGTTTTCTGTGTAAAATATCTAGGTCAATTGCATTTCTATTGGTGCAAAAACATATCACTCACTCTAATATCTATAGTAAAATATATGACTAAGGGTATGAGGTTTAAATTTGTATTCCCTGGGTTTGAATTTCATTTTCCTAACTTAATAGCAATAAGAACTTGGAAAAGATACATAATACCTCTAAGCTTTAGTTTCCTTATTAATAAAGTGAGGACATAAATAGTACATCCTTAATAGAGATTAAAAGGTTCCTGTGCGGATATTTTGCTCATTATTTATTATGTGCTGGGGACTATTCTAGGCATTTGGGCTACAACCATGGACCAAGAAGCCAAAAATGCTTGCTCGCATTGTGCTTACATTCTAGTGAGCTATAAATATTAATTATCAACTTGGTCACTATCATCATGATGAATATCATCAAAGGACATCCAGAACTTGACTAGCACTGTTAAGAGGATCTGAAAATAAAGATGCTGCTCAAGGAAGCAATTCTGGGTGGGTCAATAGGCTCAGTGGAACAATTCGGGTCATGGTCAATCAACTCTCAATTGCAAATCAGGGTCTTGTTGCATCAAAGGCTATTATACTAATTTGTCGCGCTCCAAGGATTATATAGTGGGTTGATTCATGTGCAGTAATAATGCTGAGGATGAGAACAGCTAAAAGTAGCAGCTACACAGAACTCTAATTCACAGCTGCAATCCCTGGGGCAGAATGTCCCTTTGATCCCACTTTTCCCTGCAGGAGGTAAACCAGAAAATAAAACATGAAATGCTTTGCTTCAAAATTCCAAGTGGATTCCCTAGAAATACAACTTCCCGAGAATACAGGGGTCCCTCCACAGGCCACTAAAACAACAGAGGGTCATTTCTGTTCATCAGTTGGAGTGATGTCAGCAACTAACAAAGTGTGGAGGTGTAAAGACAAGTAACAAATGCAGAGATCAGAGAGAAAGTAATACTATCAGCAACATCAGTATCAGTCAATTAGGTATTTAGGGAAAGTTCTTCAGTTTTCACATCTGGGAATCATCCATTACCCATTAAGATAACTCAGGCTAGAAGTAAAGACAACAGGGTCACTGAAAGGTCAAGTGGACATAGGTACCATGAGACAAAAGAGACTTGACCCTAGTCCAGAGAACTATAGTCAGTCTCTATTGAAGAAGAGGAGATGTCCAAGTTAGCTCTCTATCTGTGTGGCATGCATGTAGGAAATCATTCTCTTTATGTGCAACTCAAGTTTCCTAAAATGTGAAAGCCAGAAGCAGAAAGATGAGTAGAAATTAAGCAGTTGCTTTATGAACTGCTCAACAAATCAAATCAAAACAAAACAAAACAAAACAAAAGGCTAGTCAGTCAGAGGGATGTGGAGCTAGGGAAGTGGGAGTGTTCCACAAAGCAGGACAGCATATAGTGGGAAAGGCTAGAGGAGGAGTGCTGGAGCTGAAGGAGCTTATTTTTCAGTCTGGCTCAAAAGCTAGACACAAGTCAGCTTGTGATGGGCTTTTTTAAACTATGAGGCACAGTGGAATTCATAGATTGATTATGGATTCTCATCTATTCATGACTCAATAAGCATTAATCAATGATGATAATTATTGAACATAATCTACATAACTATGAATTTCATAATGTAAACAACTATATTAAAGATGCATTAATATAGATAATATACAAAGGGGGTTCAAAAGGTTAATGAAAAAAATGGAATTAAAAGATAATGAAAGTTTTCCATGAACTTATTGAAGTATCCCTCAGAAAGGTCTTTTATTCCATATTTATGTGTTATTATATTCATATTGAAGACTCTGGTAGCGTAGTGGTTATGAATCAGACTGCTAATCTCACGGTCAGCAGTTCTAAACTACCAGCTGTTCCGCGGGAGAAAGATGAGGCTTTCTGCTCCTGTAAAGATTTACAACCTTGGAAACCCTGTGCAGGGTCGCTGTGAGTCAGAACCGACAACACGGCACTTAACAACAACATGTTTATATTATATTGACATATAAAATATACTAAAAATTTGTGGAGTCCTGGTTTGGCACTGTACAATAAGCACTGGACCTCAAGGTCAGTTTGAACTGCAAGTTTGGTGGTTCAAATCCAAAAGTCATTCCTTGGAAAGCCTATAGAGTTGCTATAAGTTGGAAATTACTCAACAGCACAGAACAACACCATAAAATATGTACTTACTAATTATCATTGATTATTTATTAAATATTTATTGAAAGGCTACTCCATGGTGAAAAAAAGTGTTATAGCTACTGGATGTACTGTCTTGAAAAAATCAGGTGAGGTCCTTGCTTGCATGAAACTTACATTCCAGAGGCTGTGGCCAATTAGGATAAAAACAATTTCTAAATTATTTTGGGTAATAAAAAATACTATGGAGAAAATCAACCCTGACTTTGTAATGGAGATGAAATGCAGGGTGAGGGAGCATTGTTTCATTTGCAGATATTTAGTTGAAGTCTTTCCATGGAGGTGGCAATCTAGCTAAAACAGGAAGAGAAGGGAACTGCCCAGAAGAGTTTTCCAGGCATATAAACCGAGAGCTCAAAGATCATTGGGTATAAACAAGCTAGTGGTGGTGGTATTAGGTGCCGCAGATTTGATTCCAACTCATAGCAAGCTTATACACAAATGAACAAAACATTGCCTGGTCCTGAACCATCCTCACAGTCATTGTTAAGTTTGGTTCCACTGTTGCTGCCACTATACCTATGTCTCTCATTGGGAGTCTTCCTCTTTTTCACTAACCTTCTACTTTACCAAGCATAATGCCCTTCTCCAGGGACTGGTCCCTCCTGATAATATGTCTGAAGTATGAAAGACGTTGAAGGGGCATAAATCAGAATATTATGAGTGAGGAAGAGGATGGTTTGCGATGAGGTTGAAAACATATTTAAGAGCCAAACCATGAGGAACCTTGGAAGTGAGTGGAGGAAACATGGATTTCACTTTAAATGCAACAGAAAGGCAATGTCCTCTTTGATCCTTCTCAAATTCTTCATAGAACACTTGATAAGATATCAAGGAATGTGTCTAGTATTTGCTCTGTGGCAATTACTGTGGACCTGAGAGTAGTGGAGTTCTTTGTAGCTACTCTGAGCCCAGGAGTCCTGGTGTGGAGCTGTGAGTTAATGTGCTGGACTACAAATTCAGTTTGAACTACAAGGTCGGTGGCTCAAGCTCACCAGCTACTCTTCAGAAAACCTATACAGAGTCACTACGGGCCAGAACCAACTTGAAGGCACTTAACAACAACACTGTGTCCAGGTACATCATGGGAGAGACTGGTAGAGAGTCAGACAGAGGGTTGTGCACGGGGTGGCCATAATCACAGCACAAGATGGTCCGGCTGCAGGTGGGGTTTTTTGTAAGCATTCTCCCACCTGGACCCTGTGGTGCCTGTCCCACATGAAGCCCAACAGCAGGATGGTGTCGGTACAGGCGCATACTGTCCTGGCCCCATAGGGCCGCTGGCCCACCAGTCAGACCCATCTTATCTAATGAGGGACACACAGTCCTCTGACCCACATCTCTCATGCCCATCACATGGCATCTGTACAAGCAGATGGTGAAAAATTCAATCAGCCAGCCTGACAGCACAGCAGAATGTGCCCAGCTGGAGCCCACTGGTACAATGCAGGCTTGAGTGGCGTCTCAGGACCTTGGTAAGCTGCCACAAATGTACCTCCTAGGCTGGGGCTGGCCAACCTGGCAAGGGCTCTTTTTGGGATAGAAAAGGTGATATTCTTTTCTGCATTGGATAAGGCAATGTGCAGAATAGAGCAAGAATCCCCAAGGGCTGATTTAGAAATTTGAGGATTAGCTGAAGGGTCTGCTATTGGGAACCAAACTTACGTATCAACAGATACCAAGATAAAGAAAACACTAAATCCATTAGACGGAAAAACAAACTAGAAATTGAAGTCATCAACATTAAAAAAAAAAAAATAGTGGTGGTGGTGGTTACGTGCAGTGAAGTTGGTTCCAACTCATAGCGACCCTACAAAGGGTTTCCAAAGCAGAAAGTCTCATCTGTTCCCCATGGAACAGCTGGTGGTTTCGAACTGCTGACCTTTGAAGTTAACAGTCTAGACTCATAACCACTATGCTATCAGAGCTTCTTAAAAAAAAAAAAAAAATACTGGTATAATGCATTTATGGGAGTCCTGGTGTGACCTTGTGGATTAATGCACAGAACTGTAAAGTCTGTTTGAACTGCAAGGTCCGCAGCTCAAGTTCACTAGTCACTCCTCAGAAACACTATACAGGGTCGATATGAGTTGGAACCGACTCAACAGCATTAACAACAGTGCATTTATGAAAATTACCCATGGGGGTGGTGAGGTGTGTATAAACAACAATACTCTGACTAGTTCTCTTGCCTATCATTTAGCACATGCCGTTTTATCCATTCGTGCCTTACATCCAGTGCTACAGTTTCACCAATAACTGAGACGGTCACAGTGTTACCACCATGCCACCAACCCAAGGTCACCTTGAGGCTACAAATTTGATGACTTATAAATGATTTGCTATTTGCATTTCAAAGGGAAACTGTCTGGATAGGAATTGTGCTGCTGAATCTGCTCTGTGCTCCAGGATCTCCAGTACATTATGGTACAAAGTTAGTCCCAAGGTAGAAGGTGCCCATCTCTCCCTGATATTTACTATACTCAAGTACATACAAAGGCTACAAAACAACATAGAATTGTGGGCTTCACATCCTACATAGATTTGAGTAACTTCACATTATTATTATTATCTTTATTTTATTCTTACCTACGATGATGTGTTGGAAGAAGTGCAGCCAGAATGCTCCTTGGAGGCCAGGACGGCCAAATTTCATTTCTCATACTTTGGACATATTGTCAGGAAGGACCAGTCACTGGAGAAGGATATCATGTTTGGTAAGGTGGAGGGTCAGAGAAAAAAAAGGAAGCCCCCCCCCCCCAGTGAGATGGATCGGCAAAGCGGGAGCATCAATGTGCCCAAGAGTGGCAATAATTGTGAGGTTGGCCCAGGACTGGTCAGTGTTCCGTTCTCTTGCATAGGGTTGCTATGAGTTGGTACCGACTAGATGGCACCTAACAACAACAACTATGATGAGTCTCATTCTCTAGCAATCAGAGCTTTACTAGATTAGAGCACAGTCTGAGTGACAGACACCCTGATTATCTAAGACTTCTTCCCTTACCTCCTCTTTGACCCTGGACAAAGTTTAATAATCCCAGTTCTCCTAGTGGAATAGCTTTTTATTTTTTGATCGTTTTCCAAAGAGAATACTCACTCCCTCAAGTAAATATGACAGACTTTCAAAAAGTTCATAGGAAAATTCAATTAGCTTGTCATAAATTTTTTTTTCATGGACTTTTTGAAGCCCCCTCATAGAACCCTGGTAGGTCTGACCCTACTGGTCCTCTGTACAGGCTAAAATTGCCAAGATGAAACTTTGAGGTCACTGTGGATCTTAATTAGAGAAATCCAATAGAATGACACATATAGATACACATTTGCATCAGTTGAGATACAATGAGAGGAAAGGAAGTGATGACAGGAACTCTAGGCAACTTTTAAAAGAAGTTCAGCTATGAAGAGGAGAAAAGAAGTAGTGTGAAAGCTAAAGTGGTGGTGGTGGTGTGCTGTGGAGTCGGTTCTGACTCCTACATAGGGTCAGAAAGCCTCATATTTCTCCAACGGAATGGCTGGTAGTTTCAAACTGCTGACCTTGAGGTTAGCAACCTGACTTGTAAACACTATGCTACTAGAGCTCCATAAAGATGAAGTAGGATATGTATTAATAATATCCAGAAGTAAATATAAGGGGCCCTGGTGGCATAGCAACTTAAGCATTGGACTGAAAGGTTGGCAGTTTAAACCCACCAGCCTCTCCATGGGAAAACGTTAAGGCTGTCTTGTTTTATAAAGATTTACATCTTGGAAACCCCAAGGAGCAGTTCTACTCTGTTCTGGAGGGTCTCTATGAGTTGTTGTTGTTGTTGTTGTTGTTAAGTGCCATCAAGTTGGTACTGACCCATAGCGACCCGAGCACAGCAGAACGAAACACTGCCTGATCCTGGGCCAACCTCACTATTGTCGCCATGCTTGAGTCCATTGATGCTGCCACCTGGCCAATCCATTTCATTGGGGGTCTTCCTCTTTTCCTCTAACCCTCCACCTTACCAAACATGATATCCTTCTCCAGCAACTGGTGCCTCCTAATAATATGTCTGAAGTAT
>NW_006408652.1:1496528-1504500 GCF_000296735.1 Chrysochloris asiatica | reverse complement strand
GCCTCCTGTGCCGCCTCACTTTCTTGAAAGATTTCAATTTGTATTCCATCAATTCCTGGTGCCTTGTTCTTTGTCAATTCCTTCAGTGTACCTTGAGTTAGAGTACCTTAAATGGCAGTGGGATTTTTGTTGTTTTGTCTTATATCACATATGCAGAACTTAGACTTAGGGGTATTTTCCAATGCTATATAGTTAGTAAGCTGCTGATCTAGGATACAAATTTTAGCCTTTCAAGATCCCAAACCCCTATTCTTTCCACTACACCATGAGATAATCTATGCATGAATGTAGTCTACAATACTGCCTTTAAACATATAAAAATTATTTTAACTTGACAATATTATTTGCTTGAAAATAATATTCTAGGAAGGTAACTCAAATTTTCAAATGGTCTCCCTGCTAATCTAAGCATACACTCTCAATTAAACAGAGCTGAAAAATAGACATAAACACAGAAGAAATATTGGAAATATTGGCATTGCATCTGATTTATCAACAAAATCTCAACCAAAGTTTTAATCGACTTAAAAATACTAGGAAAACGGAACCTACACTTTAATCCCTTGCTTTATTTAATTTTTAGATCTTACTAGGACATCTGGGTCTATTGATATAGTCTCATTGGAAAACTACATACGTTAACTGAACCTTAAGAGATTATTTTCTGAGTATCAACCATGACAGCAAACACAACTTGCTACTTTTCAGGCCCTCAGATTGTTTTGATACTTCCGTGATTTTGTGGAAAATGCAGTCCACAAAAGAAAATCAATACTGATGGGAAAGGACAGCAGGACCACTTCCCTTGAAGAGTTTATGTTCTTGGCATAACTGCCATGCAAAATGGACTGAAACCATGGATTACACAAATACAAATATTGAATATACCAGCTTTATAAATTAAGAAATGATTTATAACAAAGACTCTCTGGAAAATGACATGACTGAACTCTAGATATTTATAATTAACTAATGATACCTCTAAAATTTCTATAGTTTGGCTTCCAATTAAAAGGTAACACCACATTCAACAACTTCCTAGGAATTATGCTAAATGGGTCAAAAAAAGTCTATTCTATAAGGTTACATATTTTATGGTTTTATTTATATAGCATTCTTGGGATGGCAGAATTATGGAACTAGAGAACAGATTAGTAGTTCCCAGGGGTTAGGGATGGATTAAGAGAGGTGAGTGTGCTCATAAAAAGGCAACAAAAGAGATCCTTGTGGTGCTAGAACTGTTCTGTATTTTGACTCTTTAAAGTCATTATCCTCCACTTGGCTGTCAGTTTGTTGTACTGTGGTGGCTTGCATGCTGCTGTGGTGCTGGAGGCTATGCCATGGGTATTTTAAATAGTGGCATGGTCACACACAGTAGACAGGTTTTAGTGGAGCTTCCAGACTAAGACAGACAAGGAAGAGGGAGAAGCAGACCACTAAAAACTTTATGAGCAGCAGTGGACTACTGCCAGATGAAGCACCAGAAAATGAAAGCCTTATGAATAGCACCAGAACATTGTCAGATATAGTGTCAGAAGAAGAGCCCCTCAGGTTGGAAGGCCCTCAAAATATGACTGAGGAAGAACTGCCTCCTCAAAGTAGTTGACCATGATAACATGGAGTTTAGAGACCTTCATGTAAAAAATCAGCACAACTCAAAATGAGAAGAAACAGTTGAAAATATCCATTAATAATCTGAACGTGGAATGCATGAAGTATGAATCTAGAAAACTTGGAAGTTGTCAAAAATGAAATGGAATGCATAAAAATCAACATCCAAGGCATTAGTGAGCTGAAATGGACTGATACTGGTCATTTTGAATCTAACCATCATATGGTTTACTATAGTAGAAATGACAAATTCAACAAAAATGGCTTAGTATTCATTATCTAAAAGAACATTTGAAGATCTACTGTGCAATATACTGCTGTCTTTGATAGGATAATATCTGTACATCTACAAGGAAGACCAGTCAATAACACTATTCAGATTTGCACACCAACAACTAAAGTCAGTGATGATGAAACAGAAGAATTCTACCAAAGTCTTTAGTCTGAAATTGATCAAGATGTGTTGATAATTACTGGAGATTCAAATGTGAAAGCTGGAAACAAAGAGGAAGAGTCAGTAGTTAGAAAACATGTCCTTGGTGATAGAACTAATGCTAGAGATTACATGATAGACTTCTAAAAGACTAATGATTTCTTCATTGCAAATACCTTTTTAAAACAACATAAAAAGTGATTATGCACATGGAGCTCACCAGATGAAATACAAAGGAACCAAACTGACTACATCTGTGGGAGGTGATGGTTGAAAAACTCCTTATCATCAGCCAAATAAGGACAAGGGCAGACTGTAGAACAGACCATAAATTATTTATGTTCAATTCCATGTTGAAGTTGAAGAAAATTAAAACAAGTCAAAAGAGCATAAACATGACCTTGGACACATCCCGCCTGAATTTAGAGACCTTGTCAGGAACAGATTTGATGAATTAGACACCAGAATACTGGTGAAATGGCATCAAGAACATCATAGAGAAAGAAAGCAAAAGGTTATTTAAAAGACAAGGAAGAAAGAAAAGACCAAAATGGATGACAGAAGAGATTCTAAAACTTGCTCTCCAGTGTAGATATCCTAAAGCAAGCAGAAGAAATGAGGAAGTAAAAGACGTGAACAAAAAAAAAAAAAAAAAAATTAAAGGGCACCTCAAAAGACAAAGTCAACTATTATAATGAAATGTGCAAAAACCTGAAGTGAGAAAATCAAAAGGAACGAAAAGTGTAGTCATTTATCAAACAGAGAACTGAAACAAGTATTCAGGCTTCAACCTGTAATACTAAAGGGCTCCATGATCCAATGCTAAAATACTGAATGATGCAGAAAGCATCAAAAGAAGATGGAGGGTATAAACAGAGTCATTGTACCAAACAGAAATGGTGAATGTTCAATTATTCCAAGAGGCAAAATATGATCAAGAACCGATGATACTGAAGGAAGAAGTCCAAACTGCACTGAAGGTATTAGGGAAAAACGAGGCTCCAAGAATTGATGGAATACAAATTGAAATCCTTCAACAAACCGATGCAGCACTGGCGGATGTCAACTACCTGGCCAACAAATTGGAAGAGAACCATATCTATGCCCATTCAAAGACAGTGACCCAACGGAATGTGGAAATCATCAGATAATATCATTGATATTACATGCAAGTAAAATTTTGTGAAGATTAAAAAACAACCAAACAAAAAAACAGCTGCAAAAGTACCTCAACAGGAAACTGCCAGAAACTCAAGCTGGATTCAGAAGAGGACTTGGAAGTAGGGATATGATTGTTGGTGTCAGTTGGATCTTGGCTGAAAACAGAGAATGCCAGAAAGATGTTTACATGTGCTTTGCTGACTATGCAAAGGTTTTTGACTTTGTGGATCATGACAGACTATGCATAACTTTGTGAAGAATGGGTATTCCAGAATTCTAAACTGTGCTCCTGAAGAACCTGTACATAAACCAAGAGGCAGTCGTTCAAACAGAAGAGGGGTATACTGAGTAGTTTAGAGTCAGGAAAGTTGTGTCCTATAGCTGTATTCTTTAACTAAACCTAGTCAGCCTATGCTGAGCAAATAATCTGAGAAGATGGATTATATAAAAAGGAATATGGCATCAGGTTTGGAGAAAGAATCATTAATAACCTGTGATATACAGATGATACAGCCTTGCTTGCTGAATGTAAAGAGGGCTTAGAATACTTGCTAATGAAGATCAAAGGCGACTTGCCTTCAGTATAGATTGTATATGAATATAAAGAAAACAAAAATCCTGACAAGGGGGCCAGTAAATAACATCACGATAAATGGGGAAATGACTGAAGTTGTCAAAGACTTCATTTTGCTTGGATCCATAACCAACACTCATGGAAGCAGCAGTCAAGAAATCAAAAGATGTATTGCATAAAGCAAATCTGTTGCATAAAACCTCTTTAAAGAAGAGCAAACATATCCTTTGAGGACTAAAGTGGGCCTGACCCAAATCAAGGTATTTAAAATAATCTCTTTTATATGTGACAGCTGGATGATAAACAAGGAGGGCCTTAGAAGAATTGATGCATTTGAGTTATGATGTTGGAGAAGGATATGGTAAGTTCCATGAATTCAAAGAAGAACGAACAGTTCTGTGTTGGAAGAAGTACAGTATATTAGAAGACAGTATGAGGAGACTTCATCTCTATACTTCGACATATTATCAGGAGGGACATTATGCTTGGTAATGTGGAGGGTCAATGAAAAAGATGAAGACTCCCAAGGAAATGGATTAGCACAGTGGCAGCAGCAATAGGCTCAATTTAACAACAATTGTGAGGATGACACAGGACAACAGGGTAGTATTTCTTTCTGTTGTGCATGGGGTAACTACGGATTAGAGCCGACTAGAGGGGACCTAACAACAACAGTGTCAACATACTGATTGAGATACTGTGATACAATTTTGTAAGAGGTTCTTATTGAGGAAGATTGTATGAAAGATGTATTGTATTGAGGAAGATTGTATGAAAGATCTCTCTTAATTATTTATTACAACTGCATGTAAATCTATGGCTATCACAAAATAAGACATTGAATTACAATAAAAACTAATGCCATCCTACATGTGCTCCTGGGTGGTACAATTAATGCCCTCAGCTGCTAACTGAAAGAGTGCAAGCTGAATTCTACCCCGAGGTACCTCAAAAGAAAGGCCTGGCTATCTACTTCTGAAAAATTAACTACTGAAAACCCCATGGAGCATATGTCTGTTCTGACACACATGGGGTCATCATGAGTCACAATCAGATCTACAGTAACTGTCGTTTTTTTTCTATATGTGCAGATGCCATATAGGTAGTAAAAACTAACCATGCCTAAAATTGATAATCACTGTCCCTCTTCTCAAATCCATGGATGAGCAGTGGGAAACGATTTAAAATTATGGGGTTTTGTTTCCTTTTTTTCTGGAAATAAACCTAACTACATCTGAATTTCTCTTTCTTAATATGGTAAAACTAATGAGAAGTGCCAGACTGAAAATGCTACTCCAAAGAGCAGCTGGTCTAACAGTTAAATATATTAATTTTCTATTGTCGTATCAGTGAAGGCATAATTGAATTTCCAATAAAAAATAGAGCCATCATTAAGAGAGTTTCCTGAAACACAGTGCATAAAGGTAATATACAATTAATATGCATTTGGATAGAAATATGAAACATAAGAATGATCTATTTCTTAGTTATAACCAGTGATTCATTAAAGATGAAATGTTATACATCAGGTCACTTCTCAAGCAGTATAAAACATTGCCTCCTACAGGACACAGAAAGCTACTAGGAGGATTCTTTTTTAACATCGTATGTTTGGGTTTCTCAACAGTTTCAGGGCATACATAAAGCCCTATCTACTAGAATCTTACAATACTTTTCAATCAAGGTCCAGTAGGAAAAATAACTGTCAAACTGTAACTCATCATTGCCTCCTACTGTGTGGTTATTGCTGGTTATTGCTGAATGATGTTATTTTCAAATAGCAAAGAAGGGTGCTCCATTAGGTTGTCAAACCTAATTTTGTCTGAGCTTTATCGTCACTCTGCTGTTTTAAAGTGGTACAGTAATATCATATAGCTGCCGAGGAAAGGTGATTTTCAGGAGAGGAAAATTTTCCTTTTGAGCCTGATACATAATAAACAGGTATATGTGGATTGGAATGGCAGGCTAATTTATTGGAAAGGTCATGGTATTTGGAGAAAGGGCACATGGAATACTTTTCACTGGGCTCTTATAAGAAGTTATATAAAGGAACTGACTGTGTTTAATACATTTAAAGTTTAGTTAAAAATGTTCATGGGTCTACATTTTCAATGGTGATTGAGGGCTATAAATTTCTGGATTACTGAGAATTCAGCAATCAAACATTTTCAACATCTAGCACATATCATGTCTAGAAGAACATTTTTAGAGAGTACAGGAGACCTGATGTGGCACTGTTGTATAAGCACTGGACTGCTAACCACAAGATCGTCAGTTCAAACCCACCAGCAGCTCCTCAAAAATCTTATACAGGGTGACTGTGTCTCAGAACTGACTCAATGGTATTAACAAAAACAATATCATACAATCCCCTGTAGTACAGTTGTAAAACCAAATGCTTCCTGTCTACCAAAACTCTTGATTGATTCCATGATGTAGAAGTTAGTAGACTGTAATGGGTACAAAGGATGATGATAATGCCAAATGTACATGCAGTCCTCCTTCTTATAAGACACAGATGTTCTCTGCTCCCCAATAGTTTTGGGGTTTTTTTGCCAACTGTAGAAGCCCCATGAGTTTATGGGGTACCAGTGTGCTCAGACCCCATGAATTCATGGAACTACTACAGTTGGAAAAAAATAAAAAAAGATCTTATGTAAAATGATTGATACAATAAATAAGACTCCTGGACTAACAAGAAGAGAACAGAAAAGTCCTGCCTATTGTTATTAAGGAATACTTCATGGAGGAAGATGGATTTGTGCAGGGTTTTTATGGGGTACCAATGTGCTTAGAGGAGTCCTGTTGTGGTGCTGTGGATTAATGTTCCAGACTGCAAAGCCGTTTGAACTGCAAGGTCGGTGGTTCAAACTCACCAGCTGCTCCTTGGGAACCCTATACAGGGCCGCTGTGGGTCAGAACCGACTCAACGGCACTTAACAACAACAATGTGCTCAGAACTGTGTAAAGTACTATAAGCACCACAGGTTAAAGATGACATGGTTTTAACTTCCCAAGTATGTATCCTATGAGGGCTAGTCAAAAAGCGCTGCTAAAAAGCATACAGATCTTTATTCAATTAAAAAATATAATGCTATTGTTTATTGACATATCCTCCATCTAGGTCTAGACACTTCTGAAGGTGTCTAGACCTAGACACCTTCTTACCATTCCCTGAGGAGTCCTGGTGTGGCACTGTAGGATAAGCCCTGGAATTCTAATCACAAGGTCGGCAGTTCAGACCCATCAGTCACTCCCCAGAAACCCTATACAGGGTTGTTATGACTCAGAACCAACTCAACAGCACATTAAAAACAACAACCCTGCCCTGAATAATTCTATGCTCTTCTATTTACACCATGCCAAAGCAGCAATTTTGGCATCTAGTGACTTAAACCGTATTCTAATTTTTTCAATTTGGGAATTAAACAAGAAGTCTGAAGGGGCAAGATCAGGGCTGGAGGGTGAATTGGGTAGGGTTTCCCAGTAAAAGTTTGTTGACAGATGGACCAAGTGTATTTAAAATCAAGGAGATTATGTTGAAAAAATGATGTACGTGTATTTTCTAAAAGTTGATTAAAATAAATTCTACAGCCAGAGTGCAGATAATTTTTGACTCACTCTCATACTTATTCCAACACAGATTTGTTTGTTCTTTTTGCAGTCCATGGTACCTGTTACATTCTTCTCCAACACCACAACACAAATATATCATTTTTTCTATGGTCTTCCTTATTCGTTGTCCAATATTCACATGCATGTAAGGCTATTGAAAATACCATGGCTTGGGTCAGGTGCACTTTAATCCTTAAACTGACATCTTTGTTCTTGAAAACGTTAAACAGGTCTTATGAAGTATATTTGCTTAATGCAATATGTCATTTATTTTCCTGAATCCTGGGTGTCTCAAAAACACAGTCATTATAACCTTCTGAACACTTAATTGTGCTCATGAGGAATCTGTACATGGACCAAGAAGCAGTTATTCAAACAAAACATGTGGACACTGAATTGTTTAAAATTAAGAAAGGTATGCAACAGGGCTGTATTCTTTTACCATACTTACTCAACCTGTATGTTGAGCAAATCATCCAAGAAGCTGGGTTCTTGAAGAAAACTGTGGTATGAGGATTGAAGGAAGATTCATTAACAACCTGCGATATGTAAATGATAAAACTTTGCTTGCTGAAAGT
>NW_006408652.1:1493481-1495194 GCF_000296735.1 Chrysochloris asiatica | reverse complement strand
TTCTCCCGCGGAGCGGCTGGTAGTTTCGAACCGCTGACCTTAAGGTTCGCAGCCCGATTCGTAACCACTACGCTACCAGAGCTCCTTACAGAAGAGAATACTTCATTGGAAATGTTCCATGGGTCTCCATTCAGAATCACAGAACCTTGGGCAGGCAGGTTGCTAGACACTGTGGATATTATCATTTATATAAGTTAAAACCTAAATGACAACTGATGAAAAGAAATTAAGAAAGCACATGGGATCAACAAATAGCTGACCTAGATGAGAATGCAGTTGTGTAAATGATCTGGATTGCCTTGAAGGAGTGACTTTCTATCTCCTAATCACCATGTTTTCCCCTCAGAAAACAGTGACAAAGAATAACTTCCATGAGTTATGGTAAAAATAGATTGGATGCAAGGATAGAAGTAAAGTCTGAGTTATTGTGTTACACCTAATTTATTTCCCCCCATTATCTAAATAGATGCTTTTCATCTTCTATGCTTGAGACCCGGGTTTGATTCTGTTCAATGTACCTCATATGCAGTCAACATCCATCTTCTTAGTGAGGCTTGTGTGTTGCTATGATGATGAAAAGGCTTGAGCAGAGATACTAGACTGAGACAGACTAGAAAAAAAGGCCTAGAAATATAATTCCTAAAATAAACCAATACAAACCCATTGGATTATAATAGTACAATTCGATTATGCATGAGGTTGCCATAAGTTACAGGCCAGCTCTAAGACAGATAACAGTATTACTAGTATGAAAATTGTTAACTCCTTTGAGAATCCTGTGAAAATATAGACCCTCTTCCTCAATAAAAAAGGAGAGAGACAGAGAAATTGTTCTCAGATATTTCTGCATACAATTTCATGGAGTTCAGGAGACCCTAAGGCTCATATATACAATCCTCAGAGTTCTAAATACCCTAGTAACAGATGGCCAAAATAGAGCCAAAAAGAATCCTGGCTGAAGTTATTAACTTGCTTTATGTATTAGTCATCGGGTTCCCCATGTTTGGAATTTGTTCCATTTCTGCCAAATGAATTGGCAGAAATTCCAGCATATAGAATTTCTTTTCCCACTTACAAAGATTGCTAATTATTTCCTAAGGCTTAAAACATTGTAATTAATAATAGCAGAGATGAAAAACAAACTAGAAAAAATATCCCAGATACTCTATTACAGCACAGAACTATATTAAAAATATTATTTAGCATTTCAGAAGTTACTTATATGTTCCCAAAGTTGTTAGAAATGTATAGGGAATTAACAGTATTCAATATAACTGAATCTAGAGAATATCTCCAATTACATTGTGATTGCCTAAATCCCACTACTTCTGAAATCACAGCATAGTCCCTGTCTCTCATGGAAGTGACCTCTCATTCTTGCATGAGGCCACAGGACCACCTTGAGGATAAGCAATGGGCCATAAGTGCCTTAGGCTCTACTGCAACATCATGTGCACATTGGTGCTCAACTCAATAATAGTCTTTTTTTTTTTTTTTAACATTTTTATTGTGAATTGAGTGATAGTTTACATGGGAAAACATTGGTTTTACACTCATCGTTTTATTGCAATGATTACAATCTTCGTGCATCATCATTCAACAGTATTTGCTTCTATTCCCTCTGGTTTTTGTGTTGTTGTTGTTGTTGTTTGGGGGATGTACACAAAAACACTCAGGAATACATAATCATTTAAACAACAAAAAGGCACATTC